>NC_085876.1:14485252-14492752 GCF_034702125.1 Engraulis encrasicolus | reverse complement strand
GAGTAAAAATTGCAGAAAACACAGCGGCACATTCTTGCGTGCACACACACAAACGCACACGCTCACGCACACGCACACGCACACGCACACACACACACACACACAAACACACACACACAGAAACACGCACCCCACTTGGGCAGTACAGCTCTGAACATCAGAAGATGGACCACTGCCCGATCGGAAGTCTCTCTCCTCCATCGTCTCTTTGTCTCCTCTCCTCTCTGCTAGTCGGATCGGTTGTGAGTTGGGACCGGGGCCTGCTGTTGTCCCCTCCACTTGGCCCCTGGTTGTGATACATGGTGGCCCGGCACACAGACAAAAATGCTGTATTCATCATTTGCTGGCCGTTTGTCCTTGAAGCCCCCCCACAAGTGTACCGTATATTATCTTCCAGACTCCATTGTAAGTGTCTTCACAAAAGGTTGCTACCAAAAACGCTGGCAGTATCAGCCATGGTTGGCCGTGTTGTACAGAAGCGTTTAGAGAAACACAAAAGTTTTCAGTGGTTTCAGTGGTTCATGAATCATACTATAATGGTATGAAAAATGCATTTCTGCAATATTGTCCACCTCTTGAAAAGAAGTACCTGTAGCAATGTCAACAGGCTCCTCACCTGGTTTAAAACTATTATATGAATGCCAGTTCTGTAAATCAGATTTGACAGGCTACTTAAAAGTGTAGAGTAGACATTGAAACTGCTGTATGTTGCCCATTGCAACTATGCTGTCCATTCCCAGTTTTGATGTTTTCATGAATATGTATCAAGTAATAAACTGATATTGAAAAAGAAAAAAATAGTTGAATGTTTGACTCCCTGACGAAGGCCAGACGGCCGAAACATGTTGGAGTTTTTTAAAGGTTAATTGTAACCAAGCCATGGAATAAAAGCTTTTTACTTTTGAAGAGAGTGCCTTGGATTTTTTTTCTTTTTCAACGTCTACATTTGCCCATCCAAAGAGCACCTCAAAGAGCACCTTTTTTGAGTCCAGGAAGCGCTCTTACAACAAAGACTTTTTGTGAATAAACTAATATTTATTGGTCTGAACAAGAAGCTAAAGATTAAAAATGGCAGATGAAGAGAAGATCCACCTTTTTAGGTGTTAGAAGTGTTTTCCCAGTCATAATTAATACTTTGTGGGGTGAGAAATATTCCTGAAAAAAGATCAAATTTGTGAATGGACAGCCTAAATACTAGAAGTAAAGGACAAAGAAAAGTACATACTCAAGTAACATCCCCAATCTTGGGTGATGATAAATGCTATGATTGTAAGCAGCTAAGCTAGTAAAGCATCAAATTTGTATTTGTGGCAGCTTGTTAACGGGCAGGTTTATAACACTGAACCATGTCATTCTACCACACGTTGTGGAGTATTTTATCTCGTTTTTGTCTTCTGTTGCTCGTTGTTGTTGTAACAGGGAGCACCACACAAACCAGGGTACTCAGGCTTGTACACGGTCTCGTGGAAATCGTTGGTGACAGCACAATCCAGCTCGGCAGTAGAGTAGAATAAAAGGCTCTACTTTGTTCCCATTGTTCTCTCAGTCCCTTCCTCTTTCTTACACAAAGGACATATTTTTTAATATGGAAAGCAATCTTTTCAGTCCAAATTAAAAAAAAAAAACTCCACTCCATAAGTCTTTGGGTAAACAGCTCTTCAGGCGCCAAAGAAGAAACTGGCGGCTCGTTTGCAAGCAAACAAAAAAGACAAACGCTCTTGTTCATTGGCAAACAAAAAAAATCTGCTACAAACGCGCGTGCGCGCACGCACACACACACACACACACACACGCACGCACGCACACACACACACACACACACACACACACACACACACACACACACACACACACACACACACACACACACACACACACACATTTAAACACAAGAGCGAGACACACGCTGACCACACGCCAACATTTTCATTTCACGTTCCTCCGTGTCCTCCTCCCACTCTATCAGAGGCGGGAGGTGGGGGGGGGGGGGGGGGGGTGGGGTTGATAGGGGGGGGGGAAATGTCTGTTCGCAAGTTTAGCGACTGAAATGGAGCCTCACGCAGCGACCAGGGAATAGGACGGGCGAGGAAAGTGCTGACTAAATTCGCACATCGCTTTTGTCTTTCTTAATGGCGCGGCCTCGTCCTCATCAGTGGCAGCAGCGTGTTCTCCTTCACAGCTGTTTCTCTTCATGACGGCCACCTGTCCCCCACCCTCCTCCTCCTCCTGTCCCCCACCCTCCTCCTCCTCCTCTCCTCAGACCTCCTCCTCCTCCTCTCCTCATACCTTTCTCTCCTCCTATTTTTTCTTCTCTCCTCCCCTCCCCCCCAACTCTTCCTCTCCTCCTACCTCTTTCTCTCCTCTTCTTTCTTCCTCTCTCCTCCCCCACCCTCCTCTTCCTCCTCTCCTCACACCTCCTCCTTCCTCTTTCTCTCCTCTTATTTCTTCCCCTCTCCTCATACCTCCTCCTCCCTCTTTCTCTCCTCTTCTTTCTTCTTCTCCTCCCGCCCCACTCCTCCTCCTACCTCCTCCTCCCTCTTTCTCTCCTCTTATTTCTTCTTCTCTCCTCCCCTCCCCTCCCCTCCTACTCTTCCTCTCCTCATTTCTCTTCCTTTTTCCATCTTCTCTCCCCTCCTCCCTTCTTCTCTCCTCTAGTGTCGCCATTCTCTCCTCTTCCTCTCCTCCTCCTCTTTCATCCTCTCCCCTCTACCGTCTCCTCTCCTCTCTTCTTCCGTCGCCTCCTCCTCTCTTCCTCTCTTATCATCTGCCTCTCCTCTCCATTCCTCTTCACTTTTTCTTCCTCTCTTCTCCTCCTCTCCTCTCCTCTCCTCTCCTCTCCCCTTCCCTAGAGATATGGCAGTAAGGACAGGCAATTTACACGTGCCACGTGCCTCTGTCTGTAGCACCATATTTCCAGACGATGCCACCACAACCCCACCCCGCCTGCTCTCTCTCTCTCTCTCTCTCTCTCTCTCTCTCTCTCTCTCTCTCTCTCTCTCTCTCTCTCTCTCTCTCTCTCTCTCTCTCTCTCTCTCTCTCAATACTTTCTCACCAAGTTTTTTATTTGCTTGTTCGCTGGCACGGCTCCCTGCGAGTGTCACATGTTGGTGTTTTTTTGTGTGTGTGAATGTGTGAAACACATGGCAGTGTCTGGTGTCATCAAGCAAATGTCTCAACACATTACTATTATTGTTATTTACCACCTATTATTTTATTATCATTATTATTACTGTGGTTATTCCTATCAAGATGATTCGTTTCAGCCTTTGACATTTTTCATGAAAGTTAGTTGTAGATTAAAGTTTGTAGAGTAACACTTTTGAGTAGTTTTGTCATAGTGCAATTTTTCTTTTATGTTGTTGTGTCTATTCCGACATAAGGATAACTAGTTTGTTGAAAGCTTGCTGCTGGCTGCCTTAGAGTCAGAGTTGTATGTGTATAAGTAGAAGTACTGTTGTGGTTGTATATACAACACCATTAGTAGGCCCTATCTTACATTGCAAATGGTGTTGCAATTGCATTAATTACAGTAACTCTTTTTCTACATTAAACGGCTCTTCTTAGGGTTGAGGTTAGGGTTCACGTTATTGTGGACTAAATACTGTATGCCAGTTCATTCCCAGGTCCACTCCCTCTGACCAGCCCACAAAAAGAGAGATAAGAAGTGAAAGCCCAACTGAGAAACTCCAACTCCCAATGTCATTGTGACACAGCAGTCCTTAGCAGACACGTGCATACTGCACACAACGACATTAGATTTATGCTTTGCCCGTGCGAGGGGGGCAGCCCCCAATGGCGGCCCAAGGGAGCAGTGCGGTACAGAATCCGTGCCTACCTCAGTCATGGAGGAGTCTGATATACTAACCGCTTACCCATGACTTCCCTGGAATATGGAGATGTAACAGAGGCGAACTAGCAGAGTGTGGCGAGGAATGTAAAACCTGCCTACCAAAGGCTTATAGCAGAGAGAGTAGATAAGAGAGAGGTTCTGTTGGCCCATTGTTTTTGGGTTCTACTTCTGCAAGGGGGAGGGGGGAAATCCCCCTTTAGGCAGACCTAAGGACTGTTCTATTCATTCTTGAAGCATTATGATACGCCCCTTTAGGCAGACCGGAACCTGGTCACGTTAGGTGCCCATAGAAACCTATTATGTTGGCATATCTCTATATGCTTAAAGAATCTCTGCTTATACAGTCAGTATCGGTAGCGCTGTGTGTAGCGGTGTCATGCTGTGCCTCCAATAGCCGAGCCGATGCATTGACTAGGAGGTGGTGAGTTCGAGACCCGAGGGGAACGGACTGCACGGGAACACTCAGTTACAGAGACACAGCAGACATCTTTGGTAAGCAAAGCAAAGAGAGCACCGGCAGGTGACTCCTCACCTTCATAAATGACTAGGTATTAGGCCTGAATCATAGAGTGAAGACTGTGTAAAAAAATCCTTTTTCTTTGTTTTTTATTCCATGGTCGAAACGTCATCCTATCGTGCCATGGAATAAAAAAAAACATAGGAAAAATTTAAAGTGATTTAAATTTAAAGTGATTTAAAGTGTGCGGACTGCTGACTCTAAAATTACAGTCAGCCTTTGTGCTGCACCTTTTCCTGGGACGTGCATAATCTTCACCTTCAACATTAGGCCTGAATCAAACTCGTGTTTATTCTAATAGCAGCATCTTATGCATGTTTAATTTTGGGTTCTTCAGTGTTCTACTGTGCTGTGCTCTGCAATCATCTGGATGGATTGAAGATGCTACTTAACATCTGTAACCCACTCTAAAGCAGTTTGGTAAACATTGTAGTGAGACCGTTCAGTCTAAATGCACTTCACTTCAATCCCCCACCCCCTATTTTGCATATGCCACACACCTGCACTCATTGACAAACACACACACACACACACACACATGCGCACACACATGTACACACATACACACACACACACACACACACACACACACACACACACACACACACACACACACACACCACACACACACACACCACACACACACACACCACACACACACACACACACACACACACACACACACACACACACACACACACACACACACACACACACACACACACACACACACACACACACACACACACACACACACTGTGCAGTTGACTGCCATGCATCTTGACACCTCTCATGCTGTCCTCATTATTGTAAGAGTAGTTTTGATGTCCCCTGACGTCCATTTACATCTTGGATGGTGTGTGTGTATGTGTGTGTGTGCGTGTGTGTGTGTGTGTGTGTGTGTGTGTGTGTGTGTGTGTGTGTGTGTGTGTGTGTGTGTGTGTGTGTGTGTGTGTGTGTGTGTGTGTGTGTGTGTGTGTGTGTGTGTGTGTGTGTATGTGTGTGTGTGCGTGTGTGCGCGCGCGTGTGTGTGCATGTGTGTGTAGACATGCCACATTAGATCTACCCCCCTGCAGTGCAGTGAGCTGGCCTACACTTTAGATTAAAGTTCCTACGTCCGTCACGAGTCGATCGGGGAGAGCGAAGCCTTCTGGCGAGCACACTCAGCCCCGTCAGCGGAGTCAAACAGCAGGTGGGCCTACTCCAGTGAGCACCCCCCATTTAAAAAGCTCCTGATCATCATCCACTGACAAGCCGTAGAAAAAAGAGAAAAGAAAAAGAACCCGCGGAGCATTCCGGAACTTCTGCTCATGTTCCGAGGGATTGTTGGGCACTTAACCTTAAATCTTTGATAGTAGTGTGGAATAAATGGCTGGGGTGGTGTGTTGGACGGAGTCAGGAGGGGTGAGCAGGGGTGCGAGATGTAGGCTTGGTTTTAGAGGGGGTAAAAGCATTGAGAGTAAATAGAATGGAGGCCAAAATTCTATTTCATTGTTGAAGCCAAGTTGGAGCCAAGGTTGGACCCAAAAAGACCAAAAAATGGCCAAATCCCATTCATTCCTATGAGAGACATAAAACCCTGTATCTCCCTTAAATGGCACTCCAGGGGGGTCATTTTTCGCTCAACTAGTAGGTCCCCTTGCTCTCCAACTTACCAGGGTGGTGATTTTTTGTGGTGATGTTTTATTTTAGAGAGATATTAAAAGTTAAATTGACCAATGAGCATCAGAACATGGTTTGATTGACCGTTAGAAGTCTTGTTGTTGTCCAATCAGCACCTGCGTTTGGCGTTGCTAAGGTGGAATGTAAGTTGGAATGTTCCCAAATCTGGCTTCAAAGCGTTGAATGGCAAATAGCGTTGATTTGGCGTCCATTCTATTTACTGTCAATGGGTAAAAGCCCTGATGATCTCTGCTGACCAGCTACAAAAAAAAGAACCCGTGGAGCATTCCGGAACTTTTGTTCTTGTTCCGAGGGATTGTTGGATATTTAACCGTATTAGTAATACGGTATAAAGAATGCTGCGGGTGGGGTTGATCTTGGTGAGGTGAGCTGCCGGGCTACAAAGAACCATAGAGCATTCCAGAACTTCAGTCCATCTTCTGAGGGATTGTTGGGTCAAGGTGTAGTGGGGTGGGGGGTGAGCACAGGCTACAAAGAACAGAGAACGTTCTGGAACTTGTGACCATGTTCCAAGGGACTGTTGGACACTTAACCTTACTTTTTTGGTAGCAATGTATAAGTACTTTGTATAAAGAATGCTTCACGCGAGGTGGGTGGGTGGGTAAGCAGGGGTGAGGTGAGGGGTTGTTTTTTTTCTTGAAAGGGGTAAGAAAGGTGGAGAAGTGATCAAAAAATAAAAGGGCTCCCCAGAGTTTTGGGGCGAAGGAATAAATCAATTCTGCACTTTGTCAAACGCCTTCCCCTCAGTGTTTTGGTATCGGTGATTTGTTTCAATGTTGGCAGCCTTGACACGTTCCAGATGAGGAGAAAATGGCAACGTGCACGGTATGTGTGTGCATGTGTGTGTTTGTGTGTGTGTGTGTGTGTGTGTGTGTGTGTGTGTGTGTGTGTGTGTGTGTGTGTGTGTGTGTGTGTGTGTGTGTGTGTGTGTGTGTGTGTGTGTGTGTGTGTGTGTGTGTGTGTTTGTGTGTGTGTGTGTGTGTGTGTGTGTGTGTGTGTGTGTGTCTGTAGGGGAGGGAAGGGGGGTGACTAATTTTTCACGAGCAGACCTCTTTTTTATGCACCTTGCCCTTCTGTTTGTCAAAAGGAGCACTTTCAAGAATACAGCAGCTTTTTAGGTAGGCTATGGAACAGGATTGATGTTTTCCAAGGCTGTTTTTCTTCCTCAAATCCAAGAGACGTTTGACTGAGACATGGAATATTTATTTGCAGAAATGCGCAAGTTGACCTTTCCTTGGTAAAAAAATAAAAGAAAAAAAGAAAGAAAGAAAGAAAAAGAAAAGATAGACACCCCCTTAGTGTGCTTGTGTGCATCATGAGTTTCTACAAACATGGTTGAACGCCAGCTCATTCATTTGACATAAAATTTAAAGGATATGTTTTATGGATAATATACTTCTGATATGCTACCACCCATTAGACTCACACCAACGCAGCAGTCACTGCACAT
>NC_085876.1:14465252-14475252 GCF_034702125.1 Engraulis encrasicolus | reverse complement strand
TCAGCGGTGAGGTCATATTGTCTTGATCTGGCTGTGCATACTGAACAGAAATAAAAACTAAAAAAGATATTCACGTGTGCCCAATTTCTCAGGAAAAGCAAAAGCCAAGAATGGGCTGCTTGGGCAGACTTGACTTCAGACAAAACATCCAACTGTACAGTATCAGCATCACAGGCAGGCAACATAGGCTAACATTCGTTTTCCGCGCTCAAGAAACCAGCCCCCCTCCTATCTCGCTGTAATGCCCACCTTTAAAGACGACACTTACCGGTTTCGGTTGTAAATCATCTTAAAAGGTTGAGGTGGGAGAAAGACACGGATGGAGGAAAAAAAATAAATCCTTTAATCCAGAAAACAATGTGGCGACATATTATACATCTGTTGACAGTAAGAGCGCACCGCTCACTGGCATGTTATTGTAAAAAAGTTTGGACTCTTTTTAACACCTCAGGAAGTTGCAGCGTCTTTTTTTTTTCTAAAGGAGTAAATGTTCTCCCTGTTAAACACTTTTAGGCTGGCACTGCACATGGAAATCGTTACTGTCATATAAAAACCACGAGCGACAATCCACAAAAGAGATATTTAAACGCTACATTTGGCGGCGTGACAGCGGGCCTCCCTGTCGTCCCCCGCCCCCTCTTTCTGCTTTTATGACAAACACTTTTACGGTGCAGTACCAAACTGTAAGTGGCAATGGAGTCATTTGTAATTTTTTACAAGCCACATATATACCCTCTGCCTCCCACAACACATACACACACGCATGCACACACACGCAGAGACACGCATGCACATAGGGCCTACGTGCACACACACACACACACACACACACACACACACACACACACACACACACACACACACACACACACACACACACACACACACACTGGAATTATGAGCGACTACAGTCATTACACACACACACACGCACGCACTGCATGCACACACACACACACACACACACACACACACACACACACACACACACACACACACACACACACACACACACACACACACACACACACACACTGACAATTATGAACCTCTACAGCTATTCTACACACCCACACCCACTCACGCATGCAAGCACACACACACACACACACACACACACACACACACACACACACACACACACACACTGACAATTATGAACCTCTACAGCTATTCTACACACACACACACACTCACGCATGCAAGCACACACACACACACACACACACACACACACACACACACACACACACACACACACACACACACACACACACACACACACACACACACACACACACACACACACACACACACACACACACACACACAGTGGGAATTATAATCCACCTGGAGACAAGCATATAAAACTGGGAAGAGTAAAGGTAATCATTTCGGCCTGCTGATGTGTAGGGACCCGCTCCTTCATTAAGGCACTCCTGACTTATTAAACACCGGCCCCATTAACACTAATCCTACAGCACCACCAGACTTTAGAGAGAGAGAGAGAGAGAGAGAGAGAGAGAGAGAGAGAGAGAGAGAGAGAGAGAGAGAGAGAGAGAGAGAGAGAGAGAGAAATTTAAATGAAAGTAACATTTTGCTCAGGGTATTCCACACCTCTTGGAGAGAGAAAAAAGAAAAACAGAGAGGGGGGTAGGTGGTGGAAGGGAAAGTAAATGGAACGAATGCAACGCTTTGTAGATTTTGTGGCAGGCAGTCGTACAATGCACTAAAGTGTGCTGCTGATGCCCTCTTCTTCTCTCTCTCTCTCTCTCTCTCTCTCTCTCTCTCTCTCTCTCTCTCTCTCTCTCTCTCTCTCTCTCTCTCTCTCTCTCTCTCTCTCTCTCTCTCCTTCTCTCTCTCTTCATATACTTCTCTCTTACGATCTCCTGCTGGGAGCAATTAACATTTGTGGGGGTGAGAGATTCCTCCATGATTGTCAACTTTACTTTAACACAATAGACCCCAATTGCTTCAACAGTCTCCAAATGCTTGCTTTTCCTTTTGGCAGACTGTGTATTTATCTTTGCGAGTTCCCCAATGTGGAAAAATAACTTTTCAGCTTCTGGGAAAGAAAGAGAGATTGAGGGAAGAAAAGGCATATAGTAGACCCACACCCAGTTGTACACAGACACTAATCCAGGGGTGGGGAAACGTTTTCGAAGGCCACTAAAAAATGTATAAAGTCCCCCTAGGGTTAAGGTTAAGTCAGTCTTAGTTACGAATATTGTTTATGTGTGTGTGCAAGCAAACTTTGTACAGGAAAAAATGCTCATACCTCATACCTCTGCTTACTAGGGCTGGTTTCAAAAGATCGAATCGTGATCCAATATCGATTCATGTTCGCAAAGTGTGATATCGATTCACAACTTGGTGGATCGATCTTTTGCAGATGATTATAGGCACTATTTTCTCAAGCACATCCTGTAGCTCTCTTCCACATTCATGTAGGCTACCATGCTATTTCATGTTTGTGTGGGCATCAAAGGCTGAGATATTTAGGTTTTTATAGCCTTCTTAGAATTGTAGGCATAAATGGGTTGAAATGACAACCCAGCAATACAGAAAACTGATATTGAATCGGATCGGATCGTGGATCGTGACCTTCTGGATCGGAATCGAATCGATTCAGGAAATTTGGATCGATTCCCAGCCCTACTGCTTACTACTCACCACCGAGCTCCTCTGTCACAATCACAGATTCTAAAATGTTTACAAAGATTATGCCAACATAACTGTGACGCATGCAGAAGTACAATCATCAGAATGTAACCGACATTCCTTATGTTAACAGATACATCAGCATTGACCTGATTAAAGTATTATGAACAATGAAATTCTGAAAATCAAAAAGGCTGTCTGATGATAAGTTAGTTTTTAAAACCAGACAGTGTCACAGCAACAGTTACAACTTCCCTCTGTGTGTCTATCTGTCTCTCTCTCTCTCTCTCTCTCTCTCTCTTTCTCTTGCTCTCTCTCTCTCACACACACACACACACACACACACACACACACACACACACACACACACACACACACACACACACACACACACACACACACACACACACACACACGCACGCACACGCACATACACGACACGACACTAGGGGGTAAGAAAAAAAAACCCTCGCCCCCAAACTCTCACCGCACGTATGTAGCATGAGGCATCCCATCACAGCAGCTGCCAATGGTAGCCAGCACCAGAAGACAGAGAGGATGCCAATGAGTAGGCTCCGGGGGTCCCAGAAGAAGAGGGAGATTGCACAGGAGCTCTGTGGCCGCGCTAAGAAACATCAGCACCGACACATTGCCAATACCCGTTTGGGGCGGCAGCCCAGTATCCGCAAGCCCGAGGCACAGAAGCCGGGATGGCATGTCCTTCCTTTTAAAGCGAGGTGTCTGTGTGGAGTATTGGGCTGTACATCAACGTTAAGGGGGCCTGCTTTGTCCCAACCAGCCCCCCTGACAAGGTTGCGCCCTCCATAGTGTGTGTGTCTGGTGGGGCCACTGTCAAGGTCACAGGAGAAGAGTATCCTCCAAAGGGAGCTTCTATGGAAGGAGACATTCACGTCACTTAACGTGGTTAATGTGGACAACCAGCCGTGGATCCCCATTTTGTTTGTATGGGGGGGTCGTGAGTTTCCTGTCTCAATGCTCCCCATTTTTACCTTAAGGAGCTTTGTAGACAGACAGACAGACAGGCAAATTCGCAGCGGATAACACACGACTGCCCTGTAATTAAGAGGGTATTGCAGAGGGATTGAAGATGCAAAACACTCGTCGAGATCCGGGGCAGGAAGACGAGGACAGAATACTTCATTACGTCTGAGATGATGAGAGAGGCCTTTTGTGGTGGATGGGATCGCCCTGCAACCTCACTTGCAAGTAGGCTTTCGTTTCGCTTACCCTCTGTTCCGGAAAAATCCATCAGGTTTTAACCCAACAGCTCCCCTATATCACCCGCCATCGTGCTACGCTATTAAAAGCAAGACCCCAGCTAAACTCTCATTATCTAATGACAGATGTGAAATCGCAGGCACAAAAGGGAACATGTGACTTTTTAGCTTTGAGATGACTGTGGTTAAGAGCCAGCCATGCTAATCTCTTTTCTTTCTTTTTTTCCTCCTCCTCGCTTCCAGCCTTTCCTCCTGTGGCTGAGGAGCCTCATCTTGTTAAAAGCCAGTGACTAATTTAACACCCTCCCATGATACAGGATTTACTTTTAAGGGAAACGTCCCGTTCCTCTTTGTCTACTGGTGCTGCTTGTCTTCTGTGCTGCCCAGCGCTATTCTCTTTCCTGCCGACTGACTGGCATAGCATAGCGCAGTGTAGCATAGCGTAGCGTTAGTGGTGCCAATGACTGGCATTATGCTAAGCCTGCCAAAACCTGCCGTAGGCATTAGCAGTTAAGTATCTACTGAGAGGAGAAAATTAATGCGGTGGGTGGATGTATGTAATGGCATTACTTGTTAATACTAATCACTTTTTTAGCATGTTAAACACAAATTAGCGAGGTCGATGTTAAATGTCAGGGGGATATCCTTAGAACTGCAGTTTCGGTAGAGAGACGCACACACAGGGCTGGGCTGGGACTATAAAAAAGGCTCAGGTATTTTTGTGAGATGCCCCTTAAAGTGGGAGCTATTGTCTCATAAGTGAAAAAAAAAACACATCGACCTCTGAGGACTGTCTGCCCACCAGGAAATGCCATACATGCCTCATTACCAGTCCAGGCTTAAACACACACACGCATGCACGCACGCACGCACGCACACACACACACACACACACACACACACACACACACACACACACACACACACACACACACACACACACACACACACACACACACACACACACACACACACACACAGGGCCTTGAGATGTCTTCCATGCTAGGTTCTTTTTATCCAATCATTAAAGTTTGGTGTGAATGGGACTGGTGGTGTAACCTCAAATGCTGGGACCATGGTGATCGTGAATGCAGCCAGTGGTCTTTGAAGTTAAGAATCTAAATTTAAGACATCTTCACAGAATACAGGGCAATACAAAGGGAGACATCTTTAAAGTTGAGGGAGTGATCTCTAATTCAGACCTGTATTAAAGACGTTTTTAAGTCTCTTTATTTGAGTGGGAGAGAGGGGATGGATTGGGAAATTACCTCCGGATTCGAACCCAGGTCCCTGTGTTATGGTATGGTTCCTTAGTCCACTGAGCCATGACAGACCTGTCTTCTCTAGGTATCATATGTTCTGGAATTTTCTTTTAAAAATATTTGTAGGGCTTTTTTGCCTTTGTTTCTGAAAGGATAGTGGAGGACAGACAGGATATGAGTGAGGAGAGAGAGGCAGAGAAGAATTGTCAAATGACCCGGGCCGGAATCAAACCCGGGTCGTATAGTAACCCAGCGCCAAACCGTTAGGCCATGACAGGGCCAGTTCTTGAATGTTCTTGAATAATGGAATGCTGTCCTAATGGTCATGCCTCTAGACGTATTCATCTTGAAACCCTCAAGGCCAGCAAGCAAGCGGTCAAACCCTTTATGTATTAGCCTTCCCTATGACACAAAGGCCTACACTAGATGTTGCTCATGTTGACTTGTAAGTGACCATGCGTGATCAGCATACGGCTGTGTTATTAATCTTGAACCCTTGTGCAGGCATCACGCCAGTGATCATCACTTTACTGGCGCCCTTTCTAGAGATTCGACACCTTCACTTGAGCAGACCTGTCTCACGACGTCGCCTTGTAAGTTAAGTTAAGTGACCATGCCATAACAACTCAGTAGTAGTATTCCTCTTCAACCCTCCGTGAACCCTTCCCAATGACATGAGGCTTTCGCTTGAGCAGTCGTTTTTAATGTTTGCTTTCAAGTGACCATGCCTCAACAGTGTACATACCTTACACCTCGGTTGTTACTCATCTTGAACCCTTTGTGTGCCCTTCCCAACACCGTGAGGCCTTTGCAGCTCAACTAGACAGGACCATGAGGTGACACATGGACCTGACGACCTGACGACTGTTGCTATCAGCTGTTGGAGGTGTAAATACATATTTGATATGCACAAACAGGTCTTACATTGTTTTTTTTTTCTCTTGTCATCTCCTCTTGTCTCTTTCTTACTCTCTCTCTCCCTGTCTCTCTCTTTCGAGCCTCTAACTTACTTCTCTTCTTCCCTCTTTTACATTTCTCTCTCTCTCTCTCCATTTCTCTTTCAATCTTGCTCTCCGTCAGTAACCTGGGGGTTCCCCCCTCCACCATATTTCCCATCTCTCTCTCTCTCTCTCTCTCCCTCCCTCCCTCTGTGGCCTGGAGGTTCTGACAGGACCGGTAGAGGTCATCCACCACCACTGTCGACCACCCCACCCCCACCCCCCCACCCCCTCAGCGCAACCTACCTGTCACTCTGGCCTGCAAACCCAGACGGCAACCCAGACCACCACCCCCGCATACACACACCCAACCCCCGTCCTCCATTAGCTAGTCAAGGGATTGCGACCCCGCCACGACTTCCACGAGTCTCCAATCTTTTTGATTAGCGTGCACATTTACATATTCAAAAGCAACCCAACTCCTGCCTGCCTGCCTGCCTGCCTGCCACACGGCTCGAGTCGCGGGGTAAGTACTGCAGTGTCAGAGCACTGAGAAGTGTTGTACATTTCTTTGGCCTTTTCTGTCGCCGCGGCTGCCCAGGGCCTGGTGGCGTGTCAGATCAATGCCCCCTCCGTCATCAAACGCATGCCACCTACTGCACCGCAACCCCCCCCCCCCCCCACACACAACCCCACAAACACATCCACCCTTATCCTCACCCGCACCCCCACACTTACCCATCGTCCTGTATACACACCCTCCTCCTTCGCACCACCACAAACACATCCACACACACCCCAGCCCAACTCATCGTCCCCCTCCTCCACACCCCTAGCCCAGATCAGTGGTTCTCAACCTTTTTATTGAACAAACACCCCTCTGTCCTCATCATAAGCCTCCCGATGCCCCCCTTAACCCCATCATAAGCCTGCCAATGCCCCCTTTAGTATTAGTATTATAAAATAGACTAACGCCCACCAATGGCAATTGAGCATCCCCCCTTACCTCAGCTGTTTCCTTCTCAATGCCCCCCTAGGGCTCCCTAATGCCCCTTTGGGGGGCTGTAGAGCCCCCATTGAGAAACACTGCACTAGCTGCAGTACACCACCCACAACATACACCCCTCTCCACCCCTCTCCACCCCACCCCAGTGTCTCCTGCGTCTTTCCCCCCGCCGTGTCCTTTGCCACCGCGGGCTGTCGATGAGAAGGCTCTGCGGAGTTGCACCCCCTCCGTAACGTTAACGTCCCCGTCCCCGTCCCCCCCCCGTCCCCCGCCCTCCTCCTACCCTACACCTCCCCCCTGCGGAGCTCACAGAGCAGGAGGCGTCTATCTGCGCAGAGGCTCTCGCTGTTCCCGTTCACGTGTCACTGCACCTAACAATTTCCAGGCAAATCAGCATCCTCCTGTCATTCCCCAACACACAAGAAGGTGCTGAAGGTGCTGCGCAATCAGTGGGGGAAAGAGAGATGCATCAAGGTGACACGTCTTAACAGACGCACGCGGGTACTGCGCCGTGCCATCGCCTCGCGCAGGTGGATGGCACTTAGCTTTACCTCATATTTGATTTGAACAGCTGTTAAAGCATAAATGATACCCCCGTATCAAAGTTTTTCACAGGTCGCTGTGCTTCCACACAGGTCACCTTCTCACTGTCTACTGTAAGTGGTGAGAGCTACAGTGATGTGAAGATACGGTATTGCTTATAAGCTGTCATTAAAATGGATTTAGGAATCATTTTAATATGTCTACCGTAGTCGTTGATAGTGAAACATACTGCTGTTGGTGAATCTGGATCTATTCAAGTTAACAGGTTTTGTAGGTGATAGCTGTTCTCTGCGTTATCGTGTGACAGTTAATCTGTCGAGAGGGTGCATTTATATGTTGGTCTGTGATGCATTATTTAGTTTCACCTCATGAAAGCTAGCAGTCAGAATGAAATTAAAGTGAGTTGAGACACTAGGATACATTTAAGTATGTACTAAAGGTTGCATATACTACTTCAGGCAAATGTCATGACAAGAACAATGTTTGGGGAGTTTGGGTGATCTTTATTGAAGGATATTTCAAAATCATAACAATATTCAAGTAATACAAGATACTGTACAGGTAGGGGTATCCTCTGTCTGTCCATGACCATTCCATTTTGTGAGCGAAACCAAACTCTAAATAAGAAATCAAGGCTTAATTAATTAAAAACAAACAAAAAGAAGACTTCTGAATGCTACAGCCTAGGCCATCTATAAAAAGAAATCACAACATTCATTTTTACTCGATACTCGTAAAGGGAAACATTGGCTGCTCTGCCTCTATTCGATATAAAAACAACGCTACCAATCAATTTCAAACATACAACTCAAGACATAACTTTTTAAATGAAAGCCACCTTTGCTTGTTAGTGTTTTTGAACAAAGAATAAAAGAATATCCATTCACTCTTTAACTACTTAAATCAAATGAAATCCAAATAATACCTTGTGTGGGGGCCATGTCTTACAAAGACCGACTTGTGTATATTGCATACAAATGACGTTTCTTTTTATGTCAAAATTCAGCTTACAGCCTTCATCTTGTACAAAATGATTCTGTAATGCCCTTCAGTCTATTTTAAAGTAGTTAGTATAATCACTCTATAATATAGTTACTTGCAGAATCATTGTACAAACTAAGCTATGTACATTAAGAAAATCCTCGTAAATTCACTATCTCAATGGCTTCAAGTCCTAACGTGAGGTCAGACCTTCGCTTCCTCCATGTTGAGGTCAGTGTTGGTCCAGTAAACTAAACTCTAACAGTGAAAACAAAAACTAAAATAAAAAAGTTTAATTAATTAATCCCTGGAACGTTGTCAAACCTAAAACTTTCTTGTTGTTGAAAATACACACACTCTCACAAGAAAAACCCCTTATGTTAGTCTGAGCGAGCGAGACAAAAGTCCACCACAGACAAACTGATGGATGGAGTTACGACGCCAGCGTAAGTAATTATGAATGAACAAAAAAATATTCAGAGTGCTTTTACGGTCTATCCAGAAAATACAGTAGTGTCGCTACATGCTTGTCATATGTAAGGGTGACACTACATATTAACATCAATAATCAACAAAAACAATTTCAAAGATGGACAGAACCTTTGTTAATTAAAAAAAATGCTGCCGACTCATTCTCACACTGATCTTGGAACACATTTCAGATTTCTGCCACACATTAACAACAAATGCAGGACCTTATACACACAGGAGTGTTAATGGAATTATTTTTCTGAAGAGACCTTACAACATAGCCATGGACACTGAACGGGCTCTTGAACACTCATGTACAGGTTGGCTAGAAAAAAAGGATCAAAATGACTAAAAATTACGGTTAAGTAACAGCCAGTGTGTATCAAAAATCTGTCCAACATTTCCCTGCTAGTTCTCAAGTGTTTGAGAGTACAGGCTTTGGAATCGTGTGTTTGACTAGTCGAACAATCCTGAGGTTTAAAATGGAAGAACTCACTAGCTTGTCTTCCCACGCTAGCAAAACGCTATTCACTCACGCTATGGCTAACATGTTTGTTTGTTTTTTTCGTTTTTTTTTTTAAACCTGGGAGTCAATAGCACTCCAATACTCAAATGAAAAAAGTCTACAGGTCCAATCTTCAAGTCAAAGTCTCTTGAAATTCACATGTTGAATTTCTTACTCAGGTGTCGCAAATCCGTCACTACGTTCATAGTGAATCGAGTCTTTTTTTGTTTCCAATATTCTCAAGTATTACACATCCCAAATCCCTGGGTGTGATGGGACTTAATGTATTTGTGTTTCAAAAAAATTCAAACACAACAGTTCGATCAGTTTGAGCCGGAGGGACAAGGATTTTTCCGAAACCTACATACAGTATATAGAAGGAAAAGCAGTCCTTT
>NC_085876.1:14437752-14460252 GCF_034702125.1 Engraulis encrasicolus | reverse complement strand
ACGTACTTGTACGAGGGGTTTCGCTCGGCTCCTCCGGCGGACTCTAACAGCGCTGTAGGGTGGGAGGGGAGGACAAGGAGTCCCGTTACACAAAAAAATAAATAAAGCATCACAGAAAGACACCACCCTTCACCAGTCAGATGTCCATCACTCTACACCAGTGTTTCCCAACCCGGGGGACGTGTACCACTTGGGTTGCGCAAACACACTGCAGGAGGTACTAGGAACATTTTAATTTCTAACAAATTTATGGGGCTTAGTTACATTGGGACAGAGAAAGCGATATAGAACTTGACTTGGGGGGTACTCCTGGCACAACGAAAATGCTTAGGGGGTACACAAGAAAAAAAAAGGTTGGGAAACACTACTCTACACTGACACCAGAATAGTGTTAAGTACATAGAGTGTTGTACAGAGTACACCTGCCAAAGGCTCCTACGCTGACCTGAGGTCAAGTGTATTCGAGTTAAACATCGAGATGCGTTTTAAAACTGAATATGAGATGGGATTATTGAGGGGTTGGGGTGTATAGACCTTGCTCTTCGATATGTTGTGATTCCCTGTCACACTCAATACTGACTGCAGCTACAGGCATGGAGCATTCTGGTTTCAAAAGGAGTAATATCAGCATTCGGTTCAAAACAAGTTCTGGA
The DNA here is from genome assembly GCF_034702125.1 of Engraulis encrasicolus. Taxonomy (NCBI): domain Eukaryota; kingdom Metazoa; phylum Chordata; class Actinopteri; order Clupeiformes; family Engraulidae; genus Engraulis; species Engraulis encrasicolus. Next base: position 14,459,599 of record NC_085876.1, on the reverse strand, counting down.
AATTTCAGTGTGGAACAACGTTCTGACTGCAACCCGGAATATTCCTTGTGTGCAACTCTGCTCACTGACCTGAGAGCAAAGTGGAGTAGAGAGAGCGAGAGTTAGGCACAACCACCACACATTCTACCTCAGGTCAAAGTCGTTTTGACTTCAACTTCTGAGTGCAATTGAAATCCGGGTCAACACACCAAATAGAATCGTAGAGAGTTTTGGGGGCTATTTTGGCTGGTGTTTTTGATGTGTCATTTTGATTGAAGTAGTGTTTTTGATGGGTTATCTTGACTGGAGTTGTGCTTTTGGGGAGTAAAATTTTAAGTTCTAGGCGGAAGGTCATCTAACGCGGCGGTCCCCACCCCACGCAGTCTTCATATGATAACATCAGGGTGCCAGGGTCATAATTTTGTCCTCAACACTGAAGGGCTAAATTGAGGCGCAGGTGGAATGGAAAAAGTGGTTTGTGTGTGAGATTATTCTGAATTTGAATTTGGCTGCTGGCAAAAGGAACACAGGCAGAAAGCCCTGCCAGGCTCTGTGTCGGGTCGGCCATACACTCCTCTCCGCTCCGTCCATTCACTCGTCTGTCACGCTGGCCACAAATTCCCTCCTCCTCCTCCTCTCTCCGTTGACATTCTAAACAGCCGTTGCCGTGTCGGACCGGTGCGAAACAGATTAGCGTCGGCAGATTTAGCGGTGGCAAGCAGACAGGCCGAGGAGAGGAGAGGAGAGGAGAGGAGAAGAGAGGAGAGGAGGAGGCATCCAAGGCGGTAGCTGTAGCTGTGGCTGTGGCGGTGGCAGCGTCTCGGGCTAGGGCGACTGATCTGAACCCGGCAATTTAACATGACATGCAGAGTTAGCGCGCATGCTAATGGGGGGCTTGGGGCACCTGCCCGGATTCATTTGGAGCTTGCGGGGCCTGCAGAAAGGCAATCATCGGCGACGCTGATTATAACTCTGCAAAACGCCGCCACTGCACCGCCCGAGACGGGGGGAAAAAAAGAGAAAAGAAACAGGGCGGGGAAGTGTGTGTGTGTGTGTGTGTGTGCGTGTGTGTGTATGTTTCTGTGTGTTGGGGGGGGGGGGGGGGGCAGGGGTGGTGAAAGAAGCGGGGGAGGGGGGTACTCCATCTGAATAATGTACTAACGCTTGGCCTTTGGTGTCACTTGGGATCACGCCAGCTTTCCTGCGCAATGTCAACGAAAAAAAAAACAACTCACGACGCACGACGTTGGCGTTTGTGAAAGAACTTACTTATCGCGCTCGTCTTGTTTGTCTAAAAGAGAGAGAGGCCGGGTGATCTGAGAGCTCACAACTGATCGCTCCCTCGCCGCCTCGTTTGCGCAATTACTGACGGCACATGCTGCAATTAGCGCCTATTAGTTCCCTTCCTGGATGACTGTCATTGTCTATTGACTTGTGGATGATGAACCATTAAGACAGGGGGAGGGGGGAGGGGGACAGGGGGGTAAATCTAAGCATTTTTTTGTTTGTTCAGTGTCAGAAAAAAAATGTACAAATGATGACTTTTACATGCAATGATGGGCCTTTGTGACTGATTGCCATTGGTTGGGTAGGGGAGTAGAGGAGGGGGGGTTCACTCATTTGCATGCGTAATTAACATCTCTCTCGTTTACGTTGGGGGGTAAAAAAAATAATTAACGTGACAGTTGAGCAGGTCATTGCAAATAAAGCAAACAGAAAATACTGGAATGGTCTGAAGATGGTTAAAAAAACAGTTTCCAAAGCAAAGACGTGCAAAAAAGGTGTGGTTTTTTCATTTAGTTGCGTTATTATTTTACATTGCAATGATCAATAAAAATAGTGCAATTGTAGTGCAATTTTGTTAAGTGTGCAGAGAACATGTATATTTATGCAGACATTTATCTGAAGAGATAACCCAACAGTGTGTGTGTGTGTGTGTGTGTGTGTGTGTGTGTGTGTGTGTGTGTGTGTGTGTGTGTGTGTGTGTGTGTGTGTGTGTGTGTGTGTGTGTGTGTGTGTGTGTGTGTGTGCTAACCTGTGTGTGATCACATGTGTGGTGTGTGTGTGTGGGGTGTATGCATATGTACAGTATATGTAAAGGCACGAATACACCAAGCGCAACATGAGCGAGTCCAGCGACGGAAGTAACTGACTTTGTGTTGAGTCGCGCGACAAAAGTGATTCAGGCGATTATCGTGACTAGAGCGACAGTTTGTAGTTGGACTCCAGCCAATATGACGCAAACTAGCTATGATGCGGTTCGGCGACAGCCGCCACAACCAATGGAAATGTTGGAATGCTTGCATTCTGCTTTTGACTAGAGGTGCTCCGATCACCATTTTTTGGGTCCGATCACCGATACCGATCACCAAAAATCTTTATCTGCCGATTACCGATCATTGCCGATCACAAAAATGATTTCCTATTTTTTTAATAGCCTATTAATTATCCTTATTGAATACCATTTCTGCCCATAAACCAATCAATCTTAATTTGCACATGTCTATTATTAGGCTATTATTATTTTTATTATTATTATTATTATTATTATTATTATTATTATTATTATTATCTTTCAGACTAGTGTTGGTAATACAGTCTACAGTATTAATCAATGTATACGTTATTGCATAGAATAACTAAACTATTTAAGATTGAATTGAAACTGAAACATTAGCCTACATAGTCTTCTACATATGAGAAAAAAACAACCTGTCGCTTTAAATGAGCAGCCTCGTGAGGAGAGCCCCTCCCCTCTCTGTCACCGTCCACAGTTGCAGTGCTCCACTACCGTTCTGAATCTCTCTCTCAAGTTTTAACCACATCTGTCGCCGTTTGGTGTTTCAGCGACTATCAAACAAATCGACTGACTGCCAATTACAACTTTGAAAACAATAATTGACATGTTTGTGCTGACAACGTGAAGTTGTCGCGTGCTGACCAAGGCAACTACACAGGTTATAACGTAACATGGCTCACTGGCGAGTACTCAATCGCAAATTACATTGTCACTCAGGTAAACGGCGCATGGATCGGAAAATCAGATAATTGTTGATGCAGATCTGGTTATGAATGGTGGAAATGAAGGGGGGAATGGCGAAAAGTTATAGACAAGCAAAGATGCCTTCTTTTGGTGCAGTTGCAGCTGTGCAGAGCCAGCGCCTACATGCAGCGCCAGGTGTAAAGGCAAATGGTTGCGTGAGGAATTTAATATCTCTCGATCGGTTTTTTGATCGGCATGTTTTTCCGATCACCGATCAGGCTATTTTTGGCCATTATCGGCCGGTCATGATCGGCAGCCGAGCAATCGGAGCACCTCTACTTTTAACGGATGTACTCTGTCACCTCGCTCGTATCGCTCTCGCTACCTAGCCTAGCGATTCCCTGTCGCTTGATCTCGTCGCGGACGGTGTATTCGCCCAATCAGGTATATGTACATAGTACTTACTCGTGTCTTATTGTGTGTGTGTGTGTGTGTGTGTGTGTGTGTGTGTGTGTGTGTGTGTGTGTGTGTGTGTGTGTGTGTGTGTGTGCACGTGCGTGCGTGCATGTGTGTTTGTAGTGTACATGTAAGGTGTATACATATACGTGTGTGCTTACCTGTGTGTGACCTCATGTGTGTGCGGTAGTGGCTGGGTTGACTGAAGCTCTTCCCACACACAGGGCACACGTACTTCATCTGCTGAAACAAGGACCTCGCCACGCCTGCCATGCACAACAACACACAACAGACAACAGACACACATTAGGCGATACCAAGTCCCAGTTAAAAATAAGAAACCGTTTTAAAGCAAGGCGACTTTTTTGGCCAAAATGCTTAAGTTTTGTGCTGCTTTTAGATGTTCCAAGATATCAAGGATAAAGATATCTTTACTGTTTAGAAAACAAGAGTAAGAGCTAGAATATAAAGAAAAAAAATGTTTAGCAATCGACTCAAACAACTAAAGTCAACTAAAAGCCTATTGGAAAAGGACAAACTGTTTGATTTAAATTCAGTTGCTAAGTACAAGACAGAATATTGCCTTCTGAAGACTTCTGCATGTGCTAATTTACATTTTTTTTGCAAAATATGGGGGTAACCTGTGCATTCACAGGGTAATTTGTCAGATAATTAGTAACAATATAAAATGCAAGCTCTTAACCTACTTGTTTTTGTTTGGCGTGACATTTAGAATGACGTTTATGTAAACAGCGTTAATGCAACTTATTTCCTATGTTTATTCATGCCAAAAACAGAAGTTCAACGAATTGAAACAGGTACGTGAAGCTGCATTCAAATGTCACATATAAACAAAGCCACCAGCATTCCCTCACTTTCTCTACATTCATACCCCACCCCCCTTTCACCCATCTCTCTCTCTCTCTCTCTCTCTCTCTCTCTCTCTCTCTCTCTCTCTCTCTCTCTCTCTCTCTCCCCCTCTCTCTCTGCCGACAACCCTCACCTCTGCACAACCTCCTCATCAGACACATGGATGGGGGCAGGGAGCACTGGACAACACGACAGCAGAGAGCAATGCAAAAAAGAGCAGCATGTACGAATGCCCCCCCCCCCCCTTCCATGTAATGTAATGCAGGACGGAGTGCAGACTGGTATGGTTGGAGGGAAGGGGGATGGGTGGTGACACTTTGGATGAGAGTACAGCTGAGGTGGAGGTGGTCTCTTGACTGACCTGCTCATCGCTGTTGACCCCTCCAGCCCCCACCTCCCACCAAAACAGCAACAAGGCTGGTGGCACGGCTGGTGGAGGGTGAGCGGTGGGAGGAGGAGGGATAGCCTGACACGACAGTGACTTTGAGTGTCGGAGGCACGGACACTGACACCTGACCCCTAGTGGCCCGGCATGGTAAACACGTTGGCCCGCGCGCTCCCCTCTCGTTGGCATGCGCCGTCTCTGCGCCGCATATGCTTGCACGGAAAGCAGCAGATGGCAGCGAAATAACAGGCTAACGGGGCGGCACAGAGGGAAAAAGGTCACCTGATCGCATGTGACTCAAAAGGGACGATGATGATGACGACAGGGAGAGGGAGAGGGAGAGAGAGAGAGGGAGAGAGAGAGAGAGAGAGAAGCTTCGGGGGGAATGACAGTGTGGACCTGAGTCGATGTCAGGTCTCGTAACCATTGCCGCAAGACTCTCCATGAAGGGGGGAGAGACTGGGGAAAAAAAGGATGCTCGTCTTGGCTGAAGCGAAAGAGGGGGAAAAAACGAAGCGAAATTGCCTTTTATGTTAAATATGCATTTGGGATTTTTTTTGTGGTATTTTCCCTCTGATTAACTAGCCAGCCTATACTTGAACCTGCCCTTGAACGTCACCTCTTTTCCCTCTCTTACGAGAAACAGAACAAGAGAGGAGGAAGGGGGAAAAAAACGAGTGCCACTTTGCGCTGTTCAACTAATTACTCACTGTCCTGTTATGTATACTTACTATGATCGCATACATGAATCATGTGGTACAGGGTAACCCGGAGGTCAGGCAATATTTGAAGACACCTATTATAAAGGGGAGAGGAGGAGGACGTGGTGTATTTAGGCCACCTTTAGGACGGCAGCGAATGTACCAAGGAGAGAGAGGGGGAGAGAGAGAGAGAGAGAAAGAGAGAGAGCGAGAGAGAGAGAAAGAGAGATTGAGAGAGAGAAAGAGAGATTGAGAGAGAGAAAGAGAGAGACTGTCGTCATTCTTTGTTCCCTGAACCACCATCAGACGGTCTTTGTTTTCCTTCTTGCATACTTACTTACCACATACTAGCCAGTGAACCAGGCATGCTTGCAACTGAATAGGTCGTTTTAAAATGGCGTATTTACAGCATCACCCGAGAGTGTCTTTGTCTTCTTTCTTTATATCACCCTGCAGCCAGTACACCAGTTAGGATTTAAAATACTGTATTTACTGAACCACTAGAGAGGCTGATTATGTATATTGTAATTTGAGAATTTTTCAGAGAGAGAGAGAGAGAGAGAGGGAGGGAGGGAGGGAGAGAGAGAGAGAGAGAGAGAGAGGGAGAGAGAGAGAGAGAGAGAAAGAAAGAAAGAGAGAGAGAGAGAGAGAGGGAAGGAGAGAGACTGTTGACCGCTTTTGCGAAGCCTAGGACAAAATGATCTAAAAAGGCAGCCCCCATCCGATGCATATGTTGTAATGTTAACTGAATCTGAACCGCCTCCTCCCCTTTGTCCCCCTAAACTCAACGTTAATTTTATTCTCCGAAAAGGGGATACTAAATGTGAAGCAAGAACACAAACACATACAGTACAGTATAGACAACACAGGACAGACCCTAAAGTGCAAGGTTATAAGGAACATAGTGTTATGAAAAATAGAGGAACATCCAGGGCTCTAAATTAACATCAGCTAAATGCTGGTGAAATTTCAGTTTGGCTGGTAGAAAAGACCAACTTACTAACCACCTTGACCCATTAGATAGTGTAAGGTATGTTTGGCTTATGAGATTAACATCTACTATCCATTTTGGCTGGTGATTAAAAAGTTAAGCGCTGGAAATGTCATGAATAGCTCAAACAAGAAGCATCATCACTGGGGCTGTAACGATACACACAACTCAGGGTTCGGTTCGTGTCACGGTTTTTAACCTACGGTTCGATACGCCCCACGATTTTTAAAATGTATCTTGTTGATGATCGTTTGTAGGTAGAATAAGTTACAAGACGTTACTAATATTTTTCAAAAATGTAAAAATAACTAGGGTATTGGAAGCTTGGAAGCACCATCACATCATGTCATGTGGCTGTTGTCTAGACTGAAGGGTAACAGAACTTTGAAAGGGCGTATCACGATGCTGCCTTCTTGCATCACGATACAGTATCACAGCGTGTCACGATTTCTCGATTTGATACAATATCGTTACAGCTAGGGCTGGGCAATATGACGATATATATCGTGATCATGATATAAAAGTGTATATCGTGACCTTTCTCCTATATCGTTTATATCGTGATAGTAATTTTATCAATTTTATACAATTGAATATCATTTAATTACATTTCATGTTGTCACAATACACACTATAAGTTAATGTAACGGTAGAAATAAGAATAAAAAGATCCATTTTAAAGAAAGGTTGTTTTGCGACATGAAAAAACAAAGAGCAACAAAGAGAATAACTGAAAACGTATGTAATTGTGCTATATCGTGATGTATATCGTTATCGTGGTATAAAGTAATCCATATCGTGATATTGTTTTTTTTCCATATCGCCCAGCCCTAGTTACAGCCCTGATCATCACAGCATGACAGGCTTCCCAGACGGCTACTCACCAGCCTGGTCCAACATGGCGGCGGTGGCGTTGCCCAGGCCCCAGTGATGGTAGAGCGCGGCCAGCTCGCTGGGGTTGCAGTTCTTCAGGAGCCCCAGGAGGTCCATCTGAGACGCCACCGCCTCGCCCGACGCCACCGGGTAACCCGCCAGCGCGTCCAGTGCCGCCCTCCTCTGTAACAGCAACGACGACGACGACGATGCGTCCGGAACGGAGGACTCTTGCGAGGAGGACAGCGAGTGGCTCCCGTCGTCCCTTCCACCACCACCACCACGGGCACTCTCACCACCAATGCGCTGGGAGGAGGAGGAGGTGGAGGTGGAGGAGGAGGAAGGGGTGTTTGACCTCGACGCGCTTCCTTTGCCCTGCTCGTGGGAGTGGCCGTGCTGGCCGTGGCCTTGGCTGTGGTGGTGCTGGCTGGCCAGGACAAAGTGGAGGCCCTCCTGAGGCAGCAGGCTGCTGGCAGAGGCCCGGAGGCTACTGCTGCTGCTGCTGCTGCTGCTGGCCCCCTTGGGGCTGGGGGCCAGAGAGGGCTTCTTGGGGTTCCCTGAGGAGGAGAGGGTGGAGGAGAGCGACGGAGAGTCTGAGGGGGCGTGACGCTTCCGGCTGCCTCCGCTGGCATTGCTGCTGCTGCTGCTCGAGCTCGTTGCGGCCTTGGAGGAGGGGTGGTGGTGGTGGTGGTGGTTCGACGCCAAGTTGGAGGAAGATGAGGAAGATGAGGCTTTGTGAGGCTGCACCCCCCTGGAGTGTCTGGAGGGGCTGTTGGAGTCACTAGTGCTGCTGCTGGTGGTGGTGGTGGTAGTAGTACGGTCGGCCTTTGCCCCGTTGCCCGTGGCTGCCGTGGCGGTGGGGCTGGAGGAGGAGGAGGACTCCGGAGGCTGGGTGCGCGGCTTCCGGCTCTCGCTGAGTGCCGGGCAGTCCTTGCCCTCCAGGAAGGGCGGCGGCCCCGTGCGCCGGCGGAACTCCACGCTGGAGCGGGGGCTCTTGAAGCCGTTGCGCAGGGCCCACTTGGGCGCCAGCGTGCTGCCGCTGTTGACCTTGTGCGCCACGCGCTGGTGGATCCAGAGCACTTCCTGTTGTGGACGATCAGTGAGAAATGCATTGAACCATCTTATCATTACAGGGGTTAACATGCATTTTTTTTTTACTTGTCTTACAGCATATGAGGCACAATTGTTTTGAAAGCAGATCTAAAATCCATGAACAGAAGCAGAACAGCAGGACAGAACCGTAAACCCTTTTAAAGTTGGTAACACTTTACTTGACGCCGGTGTCATAAGCATGTCATTACAATGTCATGTCATTACATCATGTCGATGTCATAAGCATTTTATGACTGCTGGCCTTAAGTGACATTCGGTTATGTCAAAGACAACCTTGGGTAGTCTTTGCCAAAACCGAATAGGCCAACAGTCATAATGTTTATGACATGGAAATAATATTCATGACACATGCCTAACTGCGCCATGACACTATTATGACACTGTGATGACATGCTTATGACACCAGCGTCAACTAACGTGTTACATTAAAGTTTTTGGTGGTAAAAAAAATGCAAATGGTAGTGAATGGGGCATTCAAAAAGATCATCTACCGGGTAGAGCGTGCTGTGGGTGCAGAGGGGGCAGCTGTGGCGGAGCAGGCCGCTGGCATCCGGCTTGCTGCTGCTGGCAGCTTCCTGGGCTCCAGCCTGGCTACTGCTGCTGCTGCTGCTGCTGTGTTGTGACGACGCTGACCCCTGCTGGTGAGATGAGGAAGAGCCGGCGGTGTGCTTCAAGGCTGATGGCTTTTTGTCTGCTGAAAGAAGACATGTAAAACAAAAGATAAATGTCCAGTCATGCATTGTGTTAATTATCAGATTTAAAAGGTAGAGTTTGTTTTCTTTAGTAGTGTACATCCGCAATTTATGCTGCTCATTTACAAATGTTATCCTTTTATTTTCCACCTCTTATTAGGCAGTCATGGGTAAACGGTTAGGGCGTCAGAATTGTAGCCCAAAGGTTGCCGGTTCGACTCCCGACCCGCCAGGTTGGTGGGGGCAGTAATCAACAAGTGCTCTCCCCCATCCTCCTCCATGACTGAGGTACCCTGAGCATGGTACTGTCCCGCTGCGCTGCTCCCTTGGGACGCCATTGAGGGCTGCCCCCTTGCACAGGTGAGGCATAAATGCAATTTCGTGTAGTGTTCACTTGTGTGCTGTGGAGTGCTGTGTCACAATGACAATGGGAGTTGGAGTTTCCCAATGGGCTTTCACTTTCACTTTATTTTCTAAGTATCCATTATGACTGGGAAAATAACACTTTTTCATACATGAGAGGGTTGATCTTCTCCATGTCTACCATTTTGAATTTACCATTTTGATAGACATCTTAAAACCTACTGTATTTTGGTCAGAATAGTAGATATTAGTTTATTACTAATTTATTACAGTACTTAGTAATATTCATGAAAAGATCCAATCTGGGAATGGGCAGTAAAGTTGCAATGGGTAGCATAGTTGCAATTCCTACTATAGCCAAAATCCTTTAAATTCTACCTTTAAAAATGTAAATGTTTGTATCCAGCATAACTTGGCCCTGAGTCAGTGGGTGTTGCAAAGAGTACATTTTAACTTTTACAGTTACAGGATATTATGGCGTAAAATTGAAGAATTTAAAGTACATGGCAAGTCTGCATGTGTAGTGAGGAGCAATTCTGGGCTAACCCACAGCGTATTAAAGGAGACCTTATTTAAGTTTTTGGTGGTAAACAGCGCAAATTGTAGTGAATGGGACATTCAAAAATACATCGTCATCAAATATACCTTCATTTTACCAAGATAATCTAAGATTAGAACATGGAAATACTACAAATAACACTGGTATATGGCACCACGAACATGATATTATATGCCTCTAAGCTTACACAATATTAAAAATCTATCAGCATAATTTCAAGTTAAACAGACAATACTGCCACTGTTCAAAAGCAGACAGCGGTGAGAACAACGTTTGGTCACTAGATGGCAGCCCTGTAACATTTTTAACGGAGGTTCCGCCACCTGTGGGGGCTGCAAAACTAAACACATAAACTAAATACATAAATGAAAAGAAAAAAATACCAAAAGACGAATAAAAATCACATAGTGGAAGTGTGTAATCCGTTTTTCATTTTTTCCCCTTGTGTCCCTTGATGCCCTTTATAAACTATATATTTTCAAACACTTGTCTATATTTTAAAAAGTCAGTGTTTGGTTTGTTGCTGTTGCTGTTCATTCATATTTGTTGTTTAACAATTTCTCAGAAGTTGAATTCAATATGAACCACAGCAAAACTTTGGTCTGTATGACCAATCCTCCAGGCAAGGTTTTCCTTCCTGTCTGTTTTAGATGAAGTGAAGTGGCTACCACAGTCAACTTGCCGTAAGGTGGGGTGAAGTGTGTAATTTAATGGTGGTCTGGCAACCCCTGGGACAACACTGTGTGTGTGTGTGTGTGTGTGTGTGTGTGTGTGTGTGTGTGTGTGTGTGTGTGTGTGTGTGTGTGTGTGTGTGTGTGTGTGTGTGTGTGTGTGTGTGTGTGTGTGTGTGTGTGTGTGTGTGTGTGTGTGTGTGTGTGTGTGTGTGTGTGTGTGTGGAGGATGAGAAATGATGGCTGGGGAGGCTGGTTTTGTCAAGGGAGGCAAAGGAATTCGAGAGAAGAGAGACCCAAAAGGAGAGAGGAAAAGAGAAGGTTGAGAGAGGGAGAGAGAGACAAGAGAGAGAGAGAGAGAGAGAGAGAGAGAGAGAGAGAGAGAGAGAGAGAGAGAGAGAGAGAGAGAGAGAGAGAGAGAATGAGCCAACAGAGGAGCGCTTGGGGGGGATGGGAGGAATCAGTGCTGGTGAACAAAGGGCCGTGACACCAGAGGAACCTACGAGAGGAAAAACATTTGAAGGGGGGATGAGGGGAGCTTTGAGTTGGGGCGGGAGAGGAGGGATGATTACAAATGGGACAGGGGTGGGATGCAGTGGCAAACATCACACACTTACTGAGGAGAAATTAACAACAGACACACAGGAGAGGAGTGGCTAAATGGAGGTAAAAAAGGAAACACAACCACAGAGCATTGGAGAGGAAATGTTTTGTAAATATAGGGACAGGCTGGCAAACTAGAGTTCTCCATGGGTGAACGTCTCTTCAGACCCTGAATGACTCTGGAAACTGAAAACAGCTGGCAACAATTGTGCTCATGTAGTAGTAAGTTGAAGCCACCATTGGGGCAAAGTCATGTTTGTTGTGATGTCATATGTGTGGACCAATAGCATTTTCCACCTGCTGCCTGGAATATGGAGAGGCGTCCTTTAGAAAACGGAAAAAAAGATTATCTTTATAGGACAACATAATAATTTATCCCCCCTGTCTCTCTCTTCTCTTAACTGACCTCAAATTGTTTTTCTCAGTTGCAGAGCTGCACCTACGCAGACCAACAGACAGAGAGGCAGAGGCTGGCGATTAGGCCTGGCCAGATTTGGGGAGGGCTAGTGGGGGAGGGGACGGACGGTCACGGGCGGGAGGGAGGAGAGTGAGGGAGAGCGCACAGCACACACACACACACACACACACACACACACACACACACACACACACAGAACAGGCACTAACATTAGGAGTGTTTTGGGCAGAGTTCAAGAGATCACGGTAGTCTGCACTTTGAACTACTTTTTGGAAGGCTAGATGCGTAAGGGGGAGTAGAAGTAACACACGCAGGTCTGATAGAGGATGGAACTTTTGATAAGGGGGAAATAGGGCAAAGGATCAATAAAAATGATCATCCAGCTCACAGAAATAGCAATGCACGGGTGTTGCTGATGAGGAAGGAAAGGGCTACTAGCTAACTAGGATACAACAGGTAGGAGAACATGTAGGAGGACATAAAATTACCGTTTACATTTTTAAAAAATAATGTACATCTCCACCAGATGTCTCCCTTATCCATGACGTTAATGCCAATGCGACTCCAAATCCCTTTTTCTGGAGGACGGGAGCGTATGTCAATATTTTGAGGTAGAATGTACCATATGGGCATTTTGTAGACAAACAGGGTTATCTAATGATAATAATACTTCAAAAGAAGACCGAACAGTTCAATCAAATTTGTGCGATTTGGGTCATTGTGTCACTTTTGGCGTCACAACATTAACTTTCAAGAATCCAATGTTAATCAGTTAGTGTCTTTTTAAAAGTCCTTTGACTAAAACTTAACATCTTTTAACATCTTAAAATGGATACTCTTGAAGGTCACATGTTCTAGTCTACTCCACTGGCCTCTCTCACACACATAGCTATCCCCAACACGGAGGAGATTTATTATGTTAAATAACAAAAGCCCAGCCAGTTTCCAAAATAAGTATCAGGATGTCCAGTGCCTGGCCTGAGCCAAAAAACAAGCTGCCAAGTCTCCCTATTGTAAGGCTGGCTATGTAAATATTTACTGACTGGGCTTCAGTAAAATATGAATCCAGCGCTTCATTTACATCAATATTCAGGATTAGCACCACAGCTACAACATTATCTGTTATCCATAGCTAATCCTGAACTTCAGTGTCTTTTCTCCAATAATAATCCACCACCTAAAACCCAGTGACCTGAAAAACAACAACTCTGATTGGACACCATCCTCTGTAATGCTAAATCACCCAAACACAAGCTTTTAGCCAATGCTAGTAGCGGTTCCTGTTCACCTCGTAAGACAAGTGTTGTCTAGAGAACGCAACACTGTATTGTGACATAATGATGACATCTGTTGACACGTCAGATGGAGGAACACGTATGGCAATTAACTAAAAAAAACACAGCTTTTATGAATGGAGCTGGCACTGGCTTGACAATGGGTTAGCATAACACAATCCTAACCTCCCATTGTACAGGATGACCACATGCCCCATTTTCTGTGGATGAGTAGGCTACACATTTTTGACCCGTTATGTCCTGATTTTTAAAAACCTACGTTGCCCTGTGTTTTTATGCTAACCATATTAACATTAACAAGTGTTTTTTTAATATTCAACTGACTCAGCGGTAAAGAGATTATGTGAGCTAATGCATACACATATTAACATGTGGAAAGTAACTACAAATGCTAGTCCTTATATGATTGGCTAATGATAAGTTAACTGGTTAACTGGTTTAACCACCTTCCAGGTAAGCAAAAAAAAAAGAAAAGTGTTTTGATTAGTTAGTATTAGGCCTGGAGGAAGGCCATAATATGGGCCGAAACGATAGACATTGTAGCCAAATTAAAAAAGTATAACAATTGCAACCTTGAGTGCCTCGGATTTCCTTTACGCTGAATTAGTAATAGGCCTACTTTAACCTTTTTTCAACACCCAGGAAGATAAAAAAAACTCACCTGAATCTTTGGTTTGTCCAGTGAGCTTCTGGTCCTTAAATGCAGCGTTCGTTAAGAACGACAGCGTTGCATCCCCGAATATCGGTGCCGAGGACTCGTGCATGGCCGCCCCGAAACCGCTGCCTCCGCCATGCCGAATCAGCATGTGGATCACCATCTGCTGCTGCGAGCGGAAGCCCTTGCCACACTCCAGGCACTCCGACGTCTTCTGGTTCTGGGAAGCCCGTCGGCTGCCGGCGGTCGGCCGGTACTCCGAGTCGCTGTGGCTCTCCGGGCTCACGTCTCCCGACGAGCCCCCATGTCCGTTCTTCTCGCCGGCTCCGTTGTTGGTCCGTTTTTTCTTGCTGACGGCACCAGCGGCAGTGGTGTTGGTCAGGGCGCTGGGGGTGGTGGCGACGAGCTGCTGCTTCTTCCGCTTCTCCTGCTTCAGCAGGACGTACTCGCCCTTCTCCCGGTCGTAGGCTACGTCGGCGTCGGCCAGCCTCTCTTCCCAGCCCAGGCCGTGCTCATGGGCCTCCACCACTCGGCCCCTGGTGGCCAGCTGCCAGGCTTGATAGCTGCTAATGGGGTCCAGCTCTGGGATTCGACTCACCACCACAGTCTCCTCTGACGGCTGCTTCTCCTCGGGACTTGCCGGTCTGAGGTTCAGGCACTCCAAGAAAGCTTTCTTAGACATGGGAGTCTTGTTGGTGTCATTCGTGTTGCTGCCGTTGCTGCTGCTAGTGTTGTTGTTTTGCAGAGGTTCATTCTCCTTCTCGGCTTCGCTGCGACCGCTGACCCTCTCGTGAACCTGCTCATGGAGCCAAAGGCTCTGCCGGTCCTGGAAGAAGTTGCCGCACTTGGCGCAAAGTTCGTAGAGACACACGTCGTTCGCCAGCGCCGTGTCCTCTTGGGCCACGCCGTTGACGGTGGCCGGCCCCTCAGTGGCGTCGCCCGCCTTGGCCTTAGCCCGGATGGTGTGCGTCTTCATGTGGCTGCGCAGGAACCAGGGCTCCCGGAAGCGCCGTCCGCAAAGCCGGCATCCGTGATCCGCCAGAGGACCGCCCTGGTTCTTCTTTGACGGGTGCGGCGTCTTTAGGGGTCCTCCCTGGGCCAGGTCGCCTTGGTCTGGGGCGCCGGCGTCGTTCTCCGGGGAGCCCTCCCGACTGGCAAGGGTGTCCGAGGAGAGATGCACCTTCTCCTCGTGGCTGTGGAGCTCCTCCTTGCTGGAGGCCTCAAAGCCACACAGGTGACAGGCCAGCGCCTCCTCAGGTGGTGCGGGAGGTGCGTTTCGCTCCTGCTCCGACTGTGTGTTACTACGTAGTTTCCTCTGTCGCAGAGGGCATGGGCTCCCAGTGTTCCTTTCTTTCCTCCCCGCTGCCCCCTTTCTCTGGGACTTTGCTGAGTCGCTTTTCTCCCCTTCGTCCACGACCCGGTTGCAGGCCGACGTGCTTTCGGTGGGGCTGGAGCACCCCTCCTGCTCCTCGGGAACGCCTCCCTCCTTGTCCCCCTCCCCCTCCTCCTCCTCTTTGACCTTCACGTCCTTGACCTCCTCCTCTTTCTTCTTGGCGTCCACCACCTCCTCCCCTCGCCTTCCTCCTCCTCCTCCTCCTCCATCCTCCTGCTCCTCCTGGATCTCCATGGAGGTCTGGCCCAGGCCGCCCTCCAGCGTGATCTCGTCCAGCGGGACCTTGGAGCCGACGACGCACTTTGTCGCGTCCTTCGCGGTGGCGTGCGTGAGCGCGTGCTTGGTGAGGGCGCTGAGGTAAGGGAAGGTTCGGCCGCAGGTGTCACAGGTGTGTGGCGCGGGCGCAGGTGAGGAGGTGTGCTTGGCCGGGCTCTCGTTGGTCACTGCGCTCTGCAGGTGTCCCTCCACCTCCATGTCAAGTGGAAGTGGGGTGGCAGGCGCTAGGGTACGCTGGAAATGCCACAGGTGCTAGGTACCAACAGGTGTGTGCCGTTTTCTGCTGCTGTGTGAGGTGGTGTGTGGGTCCTGCCACACCTCTGTCATACAGATCTGTCAAAGGCCCTGGCTACTTGGGGAGAGGTTGTCATGGCTGGGTGTTGGTTCGTGGAGGTATTGCTTTAGGTAGGCGCTCCTTCGTCTGTTTTTTTGCTTGTAGTAAAGGGCACTTGGGGAAAGTCATCATATCAACATGGCGGCACCTTCGTTCTGAAAGGGAGAGAGAACAGAGGGGCAAAATGATCAGCATTGGTCATCACATCAAGTCAAGTCACGTGTACTTTTTTGTCAAAAACCTATGTAACAGGGTTAGCACAGAAATTTGAAATTGTATTTGACCAGTCTCCAATGTGCAGTTTAACTAAAAACATTTAAATAAGGCATTGACAATAATCTCTCACACACAGACTGACACATGACTCATTCTTAGAACACAGTGCTCTGCAGTACTGATGTTGCATCATAAACCTTTATTTTTGCTTAGTTGACAAGAGGTTACATAGATCAAAGGCAAAGGACAAAGAACATCCACTATCCGTCCATCAAAGTCAGTCAATCTAATAAACTACCAATCTAATTAACTCTTTTTTTCACTGAGTGGCTACAAGATGGTTACGTAAATACAAGCAACAGCCAGGTTTAAGACTAATAAGACAACACAGTCTATCTGTTGTATTATTGTGCCCTATTCTTGGTTACAAAAAGAGTGTATTGTCTGATTCAGAGGAAGGATTTTAGACTGAACCCCTACTGGGTTATGAAACTGCCAGTATGACGTGTCTTTATGTAAGGGCTTCTGCCCTTCCAGTTGCAAATAACCTCTAGTCTTTCCCACAGAGAGTTGAGCTGCGTGCTTCTCCACATAGTCATTTACAGGTTTTTGTTTTCCCATTGCTCGCACACAATCTTCACAACGGTGGCGTTTTCCCCCCAAAGCACTGCACACAAATTAATCCACTGGCTCACACAATATGCAAAACAGGTTCTCACTCATCTCACTCATCAAAATGAAACACAGTTTTCAATACTTTGAAAACATGTGTCAAAAGCATGCATTTGTCTCACACCACCCATTTCAAATGATAAGAATCCCCTGCATTGATTTTCAAAAAGCATCAAGGCTGACAAACAGTGACAGATTTTGCTAACCTGAGAGGCACATAGAGTAGTTGTGAAATCTCAGCGTTAGGGTTTATTAACAGTACTTAGATCAGGGGTGGTGTCAAACTCAAAATCAGAGTGGGCCAAAATCAAAATCTCAGATGAAGTCTCGGGACAAACTCAATATTTAAAATACACTGAAATTGTGAATAGAGTAGAGCAAGGCAAATAACACGTTGCCATCATATGTACTCAAACTATACCGCTATATGCTAGTAAGGGCCTACACACTAATCTGGACCGACTCATAATTCCTGTGATGCACACAATTTTGCCTTTGAGTCATATTTTCTATACAGTTATGGTGTATTTGGGCCAACTGTTATACACATGTGAAATGATCTCTCGGGCCAAATAAAATGGGTCTGCGGGCTAAATTTGGCCCCCAGGCCTGAGTTTGGCATCCCTGACTTAGATGATCACATTTTTGCGTGTCAGTTGTTAAAAAACGGTAAATACAGACACGTGTACAGAACCCTAACATTTTCAGACATGTAAGTGAGGGGGGAGCCTTTAACATCCAACAACTCAACACTGTCAGCATAACAAGGACCTGAGGCAAAAGTCTTTCGAGGTGAACGTGCTACGCTAGCCCCGAAAGCCTCCAATAATAGACACGCGTCATTTTAATGACTCACAACACAATAGTGAATTCAATGTGAAACGCCACGCTATACAGAACATTCTCAGGGTGGTATCACAGAGGGCCAGGAGCTAAAATAGTGAGTAGTACACACCCCTGGATTCAGGATATCCTGCTATTTTGTCTACTTTTCCATCAGTTCAACAAATTCCAAACCTGAATGAAGTTTTGGAAGTGGAGACATGGCAGGACAAGACAGGAGCTTGTTAAATGCATACATATTTGGGTAAATACATGCATACTCTGTGTGTGTGTGTGTGTGTGTGTGTGTGTGTGTGTGTGTGTGTGTGTGTGTGTGTGTGTGTGTGTGTGTGTGTGTGTGTGTGTGTGTGTGTGTGTGTGTGTGTGTGTGTGTGTGTGTGTGTGTGTGTGTGTGTGTGTGAGCGTGCGTGCGTGCGTGCATGCGTATGTGTATCCTCATGTGTCTGCGTGCATTTTATGCGTTACTATGTCTATGCCTGTGTCTATGTGCTCATGTGTGCACCATTGTGCGAGTGCACATTTTTAGTGAGCGTTTGCATGCGTGTGGCGTGCGTGCCGTGAGTGCGTGTGGATGTGGATCTGTCTTAAGGACAGTGGTGCCAGGATCAGGCAGACTCCAGTCCCCCTCGTAGGGGAGAGTGAGCGATGGCCCGTCTGCTCCACAGCCTAAATTGAGTATGTGTGCTGAGGCATGAAGAATGGATGCATTCAGTGCTAGAGTGCAGAGAGAGACAGGGGCAGAGAGACAGGGGTAGGGAGAGAGAGAGGGAGAGAGGAGAGGGAGTAGAAGAGAGAGGCAAAGAAATTGAGAGAGAAGAGAGAGAGAGAGAGAGAAGAGAGAGGGAGAGAGAGAGGGGGGTGGCAAGAGAGGAAGGAGGGGGAGAAAGAGAGGATGAGAATGAGAGAGAGAGAGAGAGAGAGAGAGAGAGAGAGAGAGAGGGAGAGAGAGCGCGAGAGAAGGGTTGAGTGAGAGATGGAGAGAAAGGATGGAGAGGGAAAGAGACATAGGGATGAAAAAACGGGGACAGCGTATAAAAGACAGTGGGAGAGAGAGAGAAAGAGGGAGAGAGCAATGAGCCTTAGGGCTGGGCCCTATCACAGCAATCAATATGCCATTATAAAGCTCCAACATTTCATGAGATACTGTATGCACAAAGCAGACCTCTACAGCCGGCTCTCACAACCTTTACAGAGACACAGACAGAAACGGAGAGAAGGGGAGTCAAGCAGGCAGACAGACAAACAGACAGACAGGCAGACAGACAGGAAGGCAGGTTGGCAGACAGGCAGAGGGCAGAGAAGGGGGGAGAAAAGGAGCAAGAGACAGAGAGAGACAGACTGTGGGACTCAGAGAAAGAGAGAGAGGGAGAGAGAGAGAGAGAGAGAGAGAGAGAGAGAGAGAGAGAGAGAGAGAGAGAGAGAGAGAGAGAGAGAGAGAGAACGCACTGTGCTGAACAACCTCCGTGCTGGTTTCTCCTAACAGAATACCGGACGGCTTATGTAGGACAAGCAGCACACACACAGAGAATGGAGGGGGGAGCAGGGGGAGGTGATCATTGATCGCATGTGACACTCAAATAAGAAAAAAGTCTGTGTGGGGGCTTTTTAGCTACCAGAATGCACTTCATTCTCATTTGTATATGCAGTAGGTGTCAACTCTGACAGGTCGGTTTACATATTGACAATGCATAAAACACTGGCGTAGTACAAGTTTCATTTAAAATGCCAATTTTGGTCATTGGTAGGGAAACTTGATGCATTTGGTTTATGCTGCATTGTTTGGGGCATTGCGAGAAATGCACACATGGACGCACACAGTACACAGCACACAGCACATGTACCCTATAATACACCACACACACACACACACACACACACACACACACACACACACACACACACACACACACACACACACACACACACACACACACACACACACACACACTCACACACTCACACACACACACACACACACACACACACACACACACACACACACACACACACACACACACACACCCGACAGGAGCAGTAGGGCTTGGTGAGAGTGCAGAGCGAGTAGGCAGGCAGGCAGGCTTGTTCAGTGTTCAGTGTTGAGTGTTGAGGGCTTACCTCGCCACTGCTGACCTACATATCTCCAGACAGTTAAGCTCATCTTGGGCGAGCATCGTGCGGGATGGATGGATGCTGCCTACCCTGCGCCGAGTAATTTGTGGGTGGGCCTATTAGTTCAGTCGAGATGGGTATGCTTTATCAAGATGAGCTACCTAATAGTCTGTTTAACACAGCCCAAACCCAAAGCTAAAACACTAATGGCTGCTATGTTGAGATGCGCTACCAATCTGTCAGCACAGCCCAAACTCATGCCCAGTGTTGAGATGAGCCACCAATAGAATATAGACCAGTGGTTCCCAACCTGACCCCGTTTTGACATCCCAAAATTTCTGGGGATCCCGTACACTTTTTTCACAACAAATAAAGCTACTTGTAGGCCATTAATCCGAAAGATATTTCTGAACATCTAAGATTCTATGGTGCGTTTCAATCAGAATATGAATTAGTTATGTTGAATAAATTATATATAATTATCAGTATACAGTATCATTATTCTTTCTTCACACCTTGATATGTCATTTGAATTCCACAATTCCATGGGGTCCCGACCCCAATGTTGAAAAACACTAATATAGACACAGCCCAAACCCAAACCCCATCCCAACCCACTGGGGGCGCTATTGTAATGCCCTGGAAAGGCTTGGTAGCACGGCTTGACGGGTAGTGCATATCGACATGACAGGGCGGCCTTAGAACCGCACTTCCTGTTCTTCTCCCTCGACCAACCCAGAGTGCCCCCCCCCCACACACACACACATACAAACACAATCAACCCACCCCCACCCTTGCCACCAAGACACGCACACATCACACACACGCCATATACGTCCGTCCATCCACCACGCCGCGGCTGGCTCGTGTCATTGTTTTAAGTCATTAGTTGTATCATGGCCGCTCGCTGCCCTCTTGTTACAAACACCGGTTGTTCGCTCACTTCATTTTTACAACAGGTTGGTTACATTTGCAAACACGCCAGACCAATTTGCACACACACACACCGTGATCTGTGTTAAGTAAGTGGGTTATTTATTTTCCGTCCACCTCGTTTGTTTTTTTTACAGCCGTTGTGCAACATGTCAGCGTGGAGACAAATAAAGGACGGGTAGAGTACATGATGCTAACGAGTGAAATTGGACAGTGATCCAATTAGGCTTG
The DNA here is from genome assembly GCF_034702125.1 of Engraulis encrasicolus. Lineage (NCBI taxonomy): Eukaryota > Metazoa > Chordata > Actinopteri > Clupeiformes > Engraulidae > Engraulis > Engraulis encrasicolus. The sequence continues at coordinate 14,438,985 of NC_085876.1, read as the reverse complement.
CTCTCTCGTCTATAGTCTGAAATGACACTGAAGTGTGGAAGTAAGTCTGTGAGGCGCAAACTGAACAGAGGCTGAGAGGGTGAGCGCGAGGGGAGCGTATCTATGTTTCCCGGGTCCTATGTTCCCCGGGTCCTATGTTCCCCGGTTGTATGGGACCGGGGAACATTGGACCCTTTTTCTTGATTTTATGTTCCCCGCATTGTATGCTTCCGAGTTTTCAAATTGTGCCCTTCCCAAAACCACCCCTAAACCTAACCTGTCAGTAATGTAATGTTTCTGAGTTGTAAATTGGTGCCCTGACCAAAACTATCCCTAAATCTAACCTGTCAGTGGTGGTGCAACAACAACCTGCGCTTTGCCTGCGGCAGCAGTCTACTTGGAAGCAGCAGGGAACATAGAACCCTTTTTTGAAAAAAAGGTCCTAGGTTCCCTGATTGCGGTGAACATAGGACCCGGGGAACATAGGGATAACCCCAGCGCGAGACAATGTGAGACACTAAAACAGGATAAAGAGAGGAGATAGGATGGATGATTAACAGTTACCAGGCCAATCTTCTCTTCACCACCCCCCTCCACCCCTCAAAATACCCCCCCTCCCCAAAACCCCAAACACACACCCTCCTCTCCTACAAAAAAAAATCTGCATTGTGTGGCTTGCACAACAGCTGTCACAATAACTCACGTCCATACCTACTCAAATCACCGGGGGGTTGCAGGAGGTCATTGTTGGGAGAGGGGAGTCTGCCTCTGCCTCTGCCTCGGCACAGAGACCCAGCCTCAAGCCTGTCTGGGGCTTTTGAGACGCACTACAGAGAGAGAGGGGTGGGGGTTGGGGGTTGGAGATGGGTATTGGAGGTTGGGGTTGGGGTTGGGGATGGGGCACACCATACCACACCACACCACAGACACCCACCCCTACATAAAGGGCCTGCAGTTTCAGGGGGCAGGGGCTGGTTGGTTGGTTGGTTGGAGACCCTCAAATCATCCCCCAAGTCACTAACACTCACAAGGAAAACACTATGGCCCCAGCCACCGCCAGTCAGGCTCCTCGGAGACTTTAAACAAAAACAAAAATGGCCGCCACTGAGAAACTTTTTTACACACACATGCAGACGCTCGAGCACACACACACACACACGCACACACACACACACACACACACACGTGCACACACACACACACACACACACACACACACACACACACACACACACACACACACACACACACACA
>NC_085876.1:14415252-14427752 GCF_034702125.1 Engraulis encrasicolus | reverse complement strand
GCTAACAACTACGTTTTCCAGAAATGCACCCCAGAGCAGCGCAGAGCACTGACTGGACTGGATCCACCAATCAATGACTTTTTGTTATGCACAACAAGACGTGACCAGAGCAGGATATCCATGCTAATTAAGAGTTCATCAGTTGCATGTCCCCTCTTTCATTGATTGGTTAGTTAGAGAGGGCTCTGTTGTTTTAAGTTCTACCTCCATTTTGTGCCTTTCCTTCAGCCCCTTTTGTTATATGAATCACAATCATTTTGCTTGTTTTGCGTGATTTATTTTACAGTGCATATGTGTAGCCTCAAAATGCCCCCCATGGAACACAGTAATAGACATCAAAAATAATTTCTAAAGCATACTAAACTACTGCAATATGACACAGTCTTTATTAATATGTATGCATTCTGACTTGGTCATTGCCACTGTAGTAAAAGCAAATTTATAACAGGGACCATGTCTTAAAGGGACACTGTGCAGGAAATGGTCAAAAAAGGTACTGCAACTATGCTGCTCATTGAAACTGGGCTGCCTATTGCCACTTTTGATCTTTACATGAAAGTTTACTGAGTAATAACCAAATATTTTCTAGCATGGTCTAGAGTCATTTTTGCAGCTAAAAATGGCTATTTTGGGAAATTCAAAATGGCGGACTATGGAGAAGATCCCCCTTTTCATGTATGAAAAGTGCATTTTTTCCAGTCATAATGAATACTTATAATTTGATGGTGGTGGTAAGTATTCATGAAAAAGGTCACATTAGTGAATGGACAGCATGAATTCTGGAAATAAACAACTAAAATCTCACACAGTGTCCCTTTAACATATTACAAATAACAAAGCAAGTTTCATAGCTAAAGCCAAAGGCAAATTTCTTTTGCATTCTAGACGTCAATGTTAGCACAGTGTTAACTTCACATCCAGAGAGTTGATTTGACATATTACCACCTTACGCATGTGTACGTATTTGCTGTCGGTTCTGCTGCTGCATCATCCACCGCATCAACACCCAACATCCCCAGCTCCACTTCGCCCTCCACTGTGGTGTCGGCTCTTCCCTTCCTGTGACCTTGCTAGCCAGAGGCGTGCAGTGTACTACTCCCCCCTCTGCCTGCCTAAAGACGTGTCCTTCAACTCTCCCATCACGAACGCTACAGCATCTCCCCAGACATGCAAGTCGACAGACATGCACCTGCCCAACAGCTGCACTCTGCGTCACACTCTTAAAAACCTCTCTAGAGTCTTCTGTTAATTATGAGGTAATCACTAATGGAAAATTAGCCGGTGTATTAATTGACCTTGTACATTTCTTTGTTGAAAAAGGTCATGAACCTTAGTTGAACCTCTTTATAAATGCCCCCTATTTCATCATAACATTGTACCCAAGAGTGCAATGTGATGTGCTCTTTTACAATGTAGAAGTACATTTTATACTGCCAGTGCTGGTATTGTGATTATGATAAGGATTTGCAATAATCCAAGTGTTGGTAGTAGCACTAGCAGCAGCAATAGTTGCAGTAGTAGTAATAGTGCGTCTTTATTGTTCTGCGTTAAGCATGATAGAAGCCGAGGCCACAGACTAGAACATCTAATATTGCTCTAATGTTACATGTAATGTTACAATGACATTCAAGTCAACCAACAATCCATCTGAGTGATGTTCAAGTGAGTCGGGTCGGGTGTGTGGTGGTCAGTCACGACGGCAATGCATCTTTCAGTGTGTTTGTGGCATGTGGCCGCGAGTCGATGCGATGGACGGAGGCCATGTGAGGTCGTTGCCAGTGACTCAACTTGGAACATGCTTAATACGACTGGCTGCCTGACTGCTTGGCTGGCTCAGGTAAGATCCAGGGCTAAAAACAGCCACGAACAAACAAACCCCTGCTGTGAACCCCTGTCCTCGTGAAAAGCAGAGAATGCGCGCACATCAGTGGCACAGGTGCTGGACAAAACAAAATAACTGAAATAAATGAGAAATGTCCGCAACACTGTTAATGCTCCCCGTTGTTAAATGGCACGACGTTTCAGACCACACCACAGTCTTTCTTCAAGTGCAACTAACCCTGGTCCTCATCCCGTAAAACGTCCTAGACCTATTAGAACTCATATGAGGAGGACATATTGTTATTTGTGCCGTATATCACGGCTGCCACCAACTTGAAACAAGTTGCATCTTAACTGCTCCTCTTGCCTCACCTCGAGCATCTTCTCAAGGCTTCCACCTGTCCCCTGTCCCCTGTCCCCTCCTCTTACGTCACCCCTTCAGTGCAGCAGAGTTAAGGCAACAGGCGGGCGGTGAAGCACAGGCAGGGCCGGATTAATGCGCAGGCTAGATATGGCTGCAGCCTAGGGCCCCCCACCTGCCAGGGGCCCCCTGATTGCACCGTGTTGAGAACAGTTGGCAGACATGTTATCCTGAATGTCTTGCTCGTAATCATGACACTGTCTACGTACATTTTTCATGAAATTTGCCTTCTGGGGGGGGCCCACAGCAACCTGTAGCCTAGGGGCCCCGGGGCCATCTTAATCCAGTCCTGGGCACAGAATAGCCTGATGTCAACAAAAAACTGGGAGGCTGATGAGACTCAGCAGCACTCCCCCATCCTTCACACGGGATGGCCACATCCTGTAATCTTAACGCATCACAACGAGAAGACATGACGTGAAGATGACACAGAGTGCATGTCTTACTAGTACAGTATAAAGCTGGTAAGCGCATACACTGTAGATTGCTGCGGTGATGTTAGCACAGGAGCGGGAAAGTGGAGGAAGGAGATTTACAGACAATCTGACAGCACTAACTGAACTGCAGAGGGGGAGAGAGAGAGAGAGAGAGAGAGAGAGAGAGAGAGAGAGAGAGAGAGAGAGAGAGAGAGAGAGAGAGAGAGAGAGAGAGAGAGAGAGAGAGAGAGAGAGAGAGAAACACCACCACCAGAAGAAAGCCTTATGTAAGACATGACCAACCTCCTGCAGTGTGTGTGTGTGAGAGAGAGCAAGAGAGACACTGATGGCGATGTGACATAACACCGGTGTGGTCCTTGGGATGGGGAGCAAACACGTACTCTCTCCCTTTTAATGCACACACTAATACTAATGCCCACTCACTCTCTCTCTCCCTCACACACACACACACACACACACACGCACGCGTACACACACACACACACACACACACAAACACAGCTAAGAGCAGTGGAGAAAGAAGAGAGAGAGAAAGGAGGAAGAGAGGAAGAGACATAAATGAGTGAGCGAGAGAGAGAGGGAGAGAGAAAGAGAGAGAGAGGGAGAGAGAGAGAGAGAGAGAGAGAGAGAGAGCAATCTCTTCCGTTAGAAACTCTCAATCCACCAAGCTGACTTCATGACCTTGTTGCGTGACGTGTCGGGTGCACAGATTATTTATGCCAAATTAATGTCCCTCAATAATGAATTACTAATTAATTTACCACCACGATCAAAGGCCATTTCCCTCCGCTAGCAAGCCCCTCCCTCCAGCTGCAGTTGCTGTTTGGTTGCTCGGCGAGCTGGCACCGAAAGTCTGGCAGTTTGGTTTGGTGGGTACGGTGGCGGTGGCGGTGGCGGCGCGGCTTGGTTGGGTGCATAATCTGGGTGCATTAAGTTGTCCTCTAAAAAAAGCACTCTCGACGGATAGGATTAGCATGGTAAGGTTAGTCCAGACGCTCTCTTCCCTCTCCCTGTCTCTCTCCATCTCTATCTCTATCTCTCTCTCTCTCCACAACTGCCACAGCCCAGAGAGACAGATTGATGCACAGCCGAGCAACATAATGTGATGGGTTTTGCTGGAGGGAGTCTTTTGCCAAAATGACACACCGATCAGGTGTTTATTTACAAAGATGGAAATGATGAAGAAAGGAAGGAAGAGCACAAAAAAGAGAACACACTTTGTTGTTATCACTGTGAAGAAAAAAAAAACAGCGACACTCAGCGATAACAGGCAATTTACGAAACGCACAAAAGGTAAAAGTTCCCTTTTCCTTCCGCCAACAAATGCAGCAGAGGCACAAAAATGGACAAATGTTTAGTCATCACTGTCTGCAGTACGGCTTTCCCTCTGTCAGACTCTTCACCCCTGTAGTCATCCTCACTGCCCACTGAGGCTGTCCTGGCTCGGCAGTGCTGCGTTAGTAGCCTACCTACAGTAGGCCTACCCTTACATTTCCTCAAATACATTCACCGTTAAGACCCACAAGATGAGAACCCCATTTTGAGGACAGTGCCAATGACTACTGATGGTAGGACTATGAATCACCTCACCACAACCATCATCATTATCATCACCATAAATTTCAACATTGTTGAATGTAACAATTCAGAGCAACACAGACTTCAAACTTCATTTTTAACACAGTTTCCTAATAGAAGAAGCACAAACATTTCCATAACATTTCCCTTTCCTTGTGCACCCGTATTAGACTCGACAAATTAGCAAACAAAAATGAAATAGGATGTTTCGACAACCACAATAAAGAAAGTACTGTTTGCATGTAGTAGGCATAATGTTTTTGGCCATATGTCCAAAGGAGGGGGTTTCTGATACCGCCCACTGCCCAACCACAGTGGCCCAGTAGTCGTATGAGATTAACGTCAACACAAGTCTCTTGTGCTAATCCCACGCTGTCCTGTACGCTACACCCAGCTCCATTACTCTCCACTGTAATCACAACACACTATTTACAACATACTGTCCTGAGTCAATTACAATACTAGGCATGTAAGTATAATACAATGATGAAGACACAATACTTCATTTCCTTTGGGATTATTAAAATATCTACTTCTCGACTAGTAAAAAAGACCCTACTATTGATAGTTTTAAGACCAGACTTAAGACAAAGCTTTTCTCAGATGCCTTCTCTTTATTTTTTTATTAGTCTTTTCTCCTTATTTCTTGCATTTATCTTTACTCTATTTTTAATTGTTTTCAACACCATGACTTGTGCTTTTATGTTTATTCTATTTCATTTCATTGATTTCATTTTATCATACTTTTCTGTAAAGCACATTGAATTGCATTTATGTGTGAAATGCGCCATACAGTATAGGCTACAAATAAAATTGCCTTGCCTTACCTCTATGTAAAACTACAGTAGTCATCATTGAACAACACTCTCATACATTCTCTGATATCAAACAGAGTAACCCAATATAATGAGCAAAAATATCATACAAAAAACAAGTTGATTAAACAAACTTGAGTAAAAGCCATTCCCTGGCACGTTTGTCATATAACCTTGACCAGTGCCTTTAGCGCTGTCCTTTGCACTACTCTACCCTGCACTGCACCCAACCTCCTACCTACTCAGCCTCCTGCTGCTACACCCCCCCCCCTCCACCCCTTCACCCCTCCTCCTCCTCATCTTCCTCCCATCCCTAGTCTGCATCCTCCTCCCCCATGGCTGCTCACACACATGCTGCTCAATACGACAGTGTAATGTACGCTATAGTATTGGTAAATACTACATAGTTTTGAATTAGTGATTAGTAACTACAGTATGCAATCTAATATAGCACATTAGGCACAGTATATGAGGGTACATAGTCACTATGTACTATACGGAAAAACTTGCAGCATTAGTCTATATACCTTAGTATGAGATATAATGGGCAGCTTTCTCATCACTAAAAACAAGTTGATGAAGCAAGTTCGGTAAACATGATACCCCCTCTCCTCCTCCTCCTCCTCTATTCTATTCTTCATCCTGCTCCTCCTCCACAAGGACTGCATCTCGCATCTCTCCTGGCCAGATCTACGTGACTGACTGCCTGCATGACTGACTCACAGATGTTCAAGCCCCCCCCCCACCCCTCCTCCCCCTCTTTGCTCCCTCTAGGATGCTTTGACTCTCCTACACATCCTCCTCCTCTTCCTCCTCTTTGCTCCCTCTAGGATGCTTTGACTCTCCTCCTCCTCCTCCTCCTCCTCTTCCTCTTCCTCCTCTTTGCTCCCCCTCGGATGCATTGACTCTCCTCCTCCTCCTCCTCCTCCTTTTCCTCCTCCTCTTTCTTTTCCTCCTCCTCTTTGCTCCCTCTTGGATGCTTTGACTCCCCTCCAGCACATTACATGGGTCATTCCTCTTGCTCGGGGCAGATAAAAATGAAAAGAAAAATCAAGCAAGACTAGGCAAGACTTGTAGCTTCAAAGCACAATTGTAATAGATAAAAGATTTCTGTTCTGACCTGATCTATTCATGTTACACGCACACGCACACGCACATTCACGCACACGCACACGCACACACACACACACACCAAATCATTCATGCACACATTACCATGTACATGTATGATTAAAGGCTTGTAAAGATCAAGAAATCTCTGTTCACCTCCGTAAACGACACTTCATTCCCCTCTCCCTTCATCTCATCTACTTTGTCTGAACTGAATATAATGACACAAAAGGTGGCGACGATTACTAGCGATGATATCCCTGATAGGCGAAATGGTTTTAACATCACCACCATCTTCATTCGCCACCCCCTTATGAGTAATATCTACGGCCTCCGAGGCTCCAAGAGACAGAGGCATTTGTTCATTTCCTCATGCAGGGGCAGATTAGCGGCACGTAATCCAACTGATTTGTGCAGCTAACGGCCAGCTGGACAGACCTCAAATCCCAGGAGCCCAACAGCACAGCATAGCACAGCAGAGCAGAGCAGAGGCACATGACAGCACAGCACAGCAGAGCACAGCACAGGAAGAAGACAGAGAGAAACACAGTGCAGGGCAGGAAGACAGAGAGAGCAACGTAGTACTACAGGCAAAACACAGTGCAAGCAAGCAAGGAGAGGGAGCTACACCACACAGAAGGCCAAAGCAGACAGGAGAGTACAGGAGAGAGGGAGAGAGAGAGAGAGAGAGAGAGAGAGAGAGAGAGAGAGAGAGAGAGAGAGAGAGAAGAGAGAGAGAGAAGAGAGAGAGAGAGAGAGAGAGAGAGAGAGAGAGACAGAGACACAGACAGACAGACAGACAGACAGACAGACAGACAGACAGACAGACAGAAAACACAGCACATGCAAAGAGAGAGAGCCACATTACACAGTGCACAAGCAAAGACAGAGAGAAACACATGACGGTACAGAGAGAGAGAGAGAGGGGGGGGGTGGTGGTGAAGAGATACAAAGAGAGGTGCATAGCACATGCAAAGAAAAGGAGTAATCATACACAGGACAGGGCAGGGCAGGAGCAAAGCAACAGCACAGCAGAGTTACAGTGCAACACAGGCAGAGTGAACGCAACAGCACAGCACCACAGCACCACACAGACACAAGCAGAGCTGTGCAGAGCACATGCAAAGACAAAGCCATGCACAAGCAGAGGGCAGAGGTAGAGAGAGAGAGAGAGAGAGAGAGAGAGAGAGAGAGAGAGAGAGAGAGAGAGGTAGAGAGAGGTAGAGAGAGAGAAAGAGAGAGAGGGAGAGAGAGAGAGAGAGAGAGAGAGAGAGAGAGAGAGAGAGAGAGAGAGAGAGAGAGAGAGAGCAACACAGGCAGAGGGAGCCGCAGCAAGAGCTGGAGTGAGGCACAGCAGAGCAGAACAGAGCAGAGAAGAGCCTGCTTTATTTTTGTCAAGGATAGGTCAGGGATGACGGTAACCTTGTCTTGTAGCTAAAGCAGAGTGGAAACAGCGTCCCCGAGGGAACATAATGTTTTACTTAAATATGCGTATTATACACACACTCAAACAAATTAGGGTCCGGTTACTACTGTGCACCAACAGGAGGAACAGTCTCTCTCTCTCTCTCTCTCTCTCTCTCTCTCTCTCTCTCTCTCTCTCTCTCTCTCTCTCTCTCGCGCTAGTGTGTGTGTGTGTGTGTGTGTGTGTGTGTGTGTGTGTGTGTGTGTGTGTTTGTATGTGTGTGTGTGTGTGTGTTTGTGTGTGTGTGTGTGTGTGTGTGTGTGTGTGTGTGTGTGTGTGTGTGTGTGTGTGTGTGTGTGTGTGTGTATGTGTGCGCGCGTACGCCTGTGCATTGTGTGTGTGTGTGCATGCACATGGGTCCATGCATGTGTAGTACTGTAGTACAGAAATCAAAACATTGCGTCCAGCCTCAAGCATGTTGGTTTTCATATGGTGGTGGGGCGGCCGGTGCCCTTATATTCCTGACTGTGTGCAGTATGATCAGCCCCTTGCATCCCATTGTTGCCCAGCACTGAGCACTGGCCGCTTTATAAACAGGAAGCCAAACATCACATCAGAGCCAAGGCTTCCTGTTGTTCCAGGAACGGCTCGGGAAAACACACTCCAAGACCAAAAAAAAAAATCTCTCTCTCCTTCTCTCCCCCTCCCTCCCTCCCTCTCTCTCTCTCTCTCTCTCTCCATCTCTCTCGGAGGAATGGTGGGTGTGGGGGTGGGGTTGCCAGTTAGTAAATCCGATCCAGGTCAGCACTGGGTACGGGAGAGAGAGAGAGAGAGAGAGAGAGAGAGAGAGAGAGAGAGAGAGAGAGAGAGAGAGAGAGAGAGACATAGATAGATAGATAGATAGATAGATAGATAGATAGATAGATAGATAGATAGATAGATAGATAGATAGATAGATAGATAGATAGATAGATAGATATTCCTACACACACACACACACACACACACACACACACACACACACACACACACACACACACACACACACACACACACACACACACACACACACACACACACACACACACACACATACGCGGCAAATGTCTTTCACTAGGAGATATTGTGGATGCACAGAGGGATAGTGACTATGTGGACTATGGACTATGGACTATATGTGGACTATGGTTTCCTTTTTGTCATGACATATGCTTGTAACAAGGGCTGATGATGTCAAAACTCACAATACATTTCCTTTCAGGAAGTGTTCCGCACTGCTTAGCTCTGAGCTCTTTATACTTCATATAGCATTCATCTGTAGCTTCTCCTGTTATAAATGTGCTGTTACCAAAATGGCGATGACCAAGTCATAAATGTATTACCAAGGGCTGTATACTGCCGTAGTAGTGTAGCACTATGGCGCCAGGTATTTTCAAAACCTATCACAGCGTTCCACTGGCATGAATCACAATTGCATTACAGGTTATTGTTGAACAATGTCTTTATACACGTGTGTCAATCTCAACTCAAAGGTATTATATAAAATGCCTCTCCTTGTTGAAGAGGAAGAGGGCTTTTGACGGCATGTCTCTATGGGGCAATGCTTTGGACAGTAGCTACTAGTAAGTAGTGCCACTTACACAACAGATTTTAGTCACCTCAAACTGAAGATCAAAAGTAACATTTGTTTTTAAATTCATGTCAGGAAAGAGGATTTCTTCAAGTCGACCACCCATGCAATTTCTTAGAAACACATTACATCGTTGCCACTTGAAGCATGTAGCTTAACACCAGTTTGCAACAATACCTTAAAAATATTTGTCGTTTTAAAAACATAAATACAAAAATGTAAACATTCCATATGCATGATTGAGCATACTTGACTTCTCATGATGTAATCCTGAGTAGCCATAATTCCCTGTCCTGTATAACAGTGCTACCAAAGACCCTATAATAATAATAAATGATATTATGTAACTCACAACTTAGCTACATCATGGGGTGAATAATGATTCTTCATATATGTACTGGACAGAGTATGCAGCATAGACCAATGAGATTTCAATATTTGAAGGAGTTTGATGAATGTGCTGATTTGTAAAGATAACTGTTCAACGTATTGATCAGGGTAAAGTCTGAGCCACTTAGATACTAGTACAGCGACTCTTGTCTGTTGATATCAAACCTGTTTTGTAGAGGGCAACTGCCAACTTGTTATTGAACATCTGAAAATTGTCATAAGTTCATATCCCCTCTGCATGACTAGCCATAGCTGTGTATTCAAATACCCGTTTCCAGATATCACACCTGTTCTTCAATAAAATCCCATTAATGTTGTCGACTGAGAGAAAAAAAATCAATGGGCAGTAGGAGCTTGAGCTGTTGAGTAGTGATTAGATAGTTTAGGAACATCATTTTCCTATTTTAGTCAACCTTAAAACTGCAATGTCTGAGATGGGGTTTTTCCATATAGAAAGCAAAACTTGAAAAAAAAGTCTGTTTCAAAGCCCTGGTTCTAGTGAACACACTCAAGTCTCAAACATGTTGTCAGACACGGCGACCAAAATCACATAAACATCAACACTTCGTCAGTAATTGCAATATGTAGGCACACATTAAACTAAAGTTACTGAGGCATCTCACTGGCTGACCACAAATGCATAGCTAATAATTAGCAGAGGTTTTCATTACATCTGACAAACTGAATCATGATTCTCCTGCCATGGCACTGGCTCTGACTCATGTTGGCTCTCGGTCAAAAAACAAAGCCAGGGCCATTTCACTGCCCTGTCCTGCCTACTGTGCCTTCCCTTCCGCATGCTCATCAATCCTTAAACCTTTCGTTCAGTTATAAACTGAAAGGTATCGGAGCTCACGATACTCGCGTCTTAACACCACATCACGCAAACCGGACGTCTCTCAATCCTTAAACCTAATTTGTGGCTCATCTGATCTCTACTCCTCGTTCAGACAAACATACGATACGATACCATGCAATACTGTCCTTCCATTGACGTTGAATGAATAGGACATATACATCATGTCTGATGATACAAGGGAGGGAGAGAGAAAAGGATGGATGAAGAGAGAGAGAGTAAGAGTCTGATGAGGCAAGGGAGGGAGAGAGAGAGAGAGAGAGAGGCATGGATAGTTACAGAGAGGGATGGAGGAGTGGAGGGAGGTAGCGAGGGAGGCTGCCAGCGCCACGCCAGGCTAACACGGGGCCCCTCTGCCCACTCTCGCCTGGTGAGAGCCCACTGTCCTCTGCCCACTCTCGCCTGGTGAGAGCCCACTGCCCACTGCCTGAGTGCCAGCTGACCAGCGCCAAGCTCACAGCACCAGACACCAGCCTGTGTGGGCACAAAACAGCTGACACCCTCGATCTCCCTCTCGCCATCTCTCTTTTCGCTCTCCCTCTCGCTCTTGCTTGATCTCTCCCTCTCACGTTCCCTCTCTCACTCTCTCTCTCTCTCTCTCTCTCTCTCTCTCTCTCTCTCTCTCTCTCTCTCTCTCTCTGCTGCTCCATTTCTGTCGCTCTCTCCCTCTCGCTCACGCTGTATACATCTCTCTCTCTCTCTCTCTCTCTCTCTCTCTCTCTCTCTCTCTCTCTCTCTCTCTCTCTCTCTCTCTCTCTCTCCCTCCCTCTCTGTCGCTGTCCCAGTGTGCCATCTCATCTTTTACACAGGACATATGTACACCACCAGCCCTGCGCTATGCATACACATACATACCTTTACACACAAGCACAACGCCATGACGAGCGAACGCCTTAATCTTCCATCGCGCTTTGTAATAATAACCTCGGCCTTATGGCAGTACTAAAGATGGCAAGAGTGCACGACGCGAGGGCACCGGCGCAGCAGCAGCCAGCATCACAGGCAAACACGGCCGGCGAGGTTTTTTAAATCCACCTTGGAATGATCAAGGCTTCTGGAATACTACGGTGGAGCAGCAGGGACAGATGGCTGATAGAAGAAGACTCTGTGTTCTAGAGAGGGAAAATGTGCTGATGAACGAGGTCCAATATTATCATCACACACACACACACACACACACACACATGCTTCCCATGTCCCCGGCCTCATTGTACCATTACTTACAACACATCATCATAAAAGGGAAAATTATGTGCAACATAACACAGGTTCTATCTCTCTGTCTGTCTGTCTATCTATCTACTGTATACAGTATATTAATACATTATCTAAGTACATAAAGGCAGTCTGTTGAGGGTCTTTTGGGGATGGTGTTATGAAATCCATCCATACACAGGTGGATGATCTACTGGCTCCGTGCCAACTGTCGCTTCGACCTCTCTATGCGAACAGCAAGATGTTGCTAATTTGCTACCTGTGTGAGAGTCACGGTGCTATCAAACGTCGACATCAATATATGTGACGGTATCAATGGAAAATGTGGCAATACCACTTGTTTCGCCGCCATCCTACAAGCTGCTGGCTCACATTATCAAATGTTCCAATTTTAACGCGAATGTATAACTATTTATCCACCATGATTCTTCACATCATGTAACTAACTTTCCCCTGAAATTCACATCTCAAACTATGCATGTTGTGTGTCAAAGCATTCATGTCACCATCCCTACTAACACTTAATGTCTCATATTCTGAAGTGGTTGACCAACAGAGACTAATGATGGCTCAAAAACCCCAAATGTCTGTAATACATTACATTACATTGCATTTGTCAAAGACTTATAACCAAAGCGACTTACAGTCGAGGACATAATCATAGCAAACATCCCCAACAAGCCCTGCATAAGTAGGCCTATAAAATGACATTACATTACATTACATTGCATTTGGCAGACGCTTTCATTTAACCAAAGCAACTTACAATCGAGAACCAAAGCGACTTACAATCAATGTAATAAACAACCACACCATAGCATT
>NC_085876.1:14285252-14410252 GCF_034702125.1 Engraulis encrasicolus | reverse complement strand
ATGCTTCGTAAAGTATCCTGGAGGAAAAAACAGGGTCTTCGTTTCAGCCTCACAGCTGCTCTGCCATCCCCCTCTGTCTCCCAATCTTCAAATCTCTGCTTGCTCTGTCCCTCGTCGCACAAATTACTGACGCGCCTGCTTCTCCCGGTCCTGTGTGGCGAGTGTTTTTGGGGTACTATTGGATTGAACCGTTACAGCTAATTCCAGCCAGCGAGAACGCTGCCTAGTCGATCTCGTTTGGACCCTCTCAGGACACAGGGACTGCCTTGATGTCAGCAAATGCGATCTGACAAGCTGGGGAGCACAAGAGAGGGAAACTTAGCAAAACAGAAAAAAGTATGGATCAAGCCCCGCCCTGAGACAAGAATAGATCACAATGCCTCCGCGAGACATCAACCTTAAATGATCGATTAAAAGTGGACCTGGACCATTTGTCCTGGATATCACAGCGGATCGATCCCCTTTAACCTTGATAGTTATCACCAAGATATCAGACCAAAACAGACTTAACCGACATAATTCATTTAAGCACAGTGTAATGAGATGTATACTGACCTATCGGCCACTCATTATTATATAACTGCTTGTGGTTGGTTGACCACGTAGGCTCCATAGTGGCTTAACTCATGTCTATCAGTGTTGTGCTCTGTGCATTAAGCAGTAAACATAACATCACCTCAAATACTCGGTTCATAGCGACTTGAGGGCACAGCCTAACAACAATACAAACCGAGGAGTACCAATGCATTGATGGGCAGTTTGTGGAGTCCAGGCAACTTTTATGTTGCGTCTGTGCTGTGCCCCCCTCTGTGGTAAAGCTAGTAGCCCGCTTCTTTTACGCAGCACGTATGGTGGGGTGTAGACCACTACGTTTCTGTCCTGATAAAAAAGGTTCGCATGGATATGTAAGATGCGTATGTTTTCAAACTCCAAAGCTATTCTGTACAAGTTTCCCAGACCAGTCTTATGTCTCCAATTATGTTGCTTTTCATGTAATGGTAAAACATCATGAAGCACAACTTCAAAAAAGTGATGTTCACTAGACAATCCACAAGAAAGTAAGGGATAGCTCTATTGCTATCTAGAGCTCTACAGGCCAGTTGTATCTAGTCTATTATGCGCGTAATTACGCGCCCGATTTAACGCATGGAATCTTGAGAGAAACATAACATTCTACTACCGGTATAATGAAAAACATCTCCCAAAAACCCAACTTGTAGACACCTAGTCTACTGAACTGAAGTTTGGTGGAATTTAAAGAACAAACTAACCTGCATTTGCATGTAAGTGTTCCCTCTTGCTGTTTTTAATCCCCTGTCACTTGTCTTCAGTGTCTCCCTGGAGAAGTAAAAACGGAATCCATGTCCAGCATAATCTCCTGGTAAGAATAGCTACTGTCTGTCCAGCTGTCCAGCTACTGTCTTAGATGTAAGACGTCGTTGGGCAAACTGGCTTCAGAATTAATTTGTAGTAATAACACATTTGTTTCAGCTGTTCACTAAAACAGCTGATTAATTGGCGCAGCTTTCAGCTAATCAAAACACAATTTGATCTTGTTGGACAGCTTGTCCCTCATGTTGTTCACCACTGAACACATACACGGTAAGTGCTGGTTGTTGTAGTCTCGTAGAGCATGATCTGCTCATTCATACTGAGTTTATTTATGAAAGACCGGAGTGTGATATATGCGTCTTTCTTTTGTCTGTCACGGTTTGCATGCTTTAGGGAACCACAGGTGTTGTAATGAAATGAAGGCAAACTCGTTTGCCCAATCAGAATCTGATACAACAGGTGTATTCGCCACTATAAAATGGCTGCTATGGGCTCGTGAAGGGCTGCTGCTGCGGTTGGCTATATTTACGCATTTACCCACATTTACGCATACTTAACCTTTTTGTTTTTTGTTTTTATTAGGAGTGGGTTACATGTTTCTCAATAAGTCTATGTGGAACAAATGATTGGCTTACCTACTGTAAATATTGGGCAAATGTCATAGGCAGAAATCGCTTATAGTCTATGTACATAGCATTAAACCACATGATAACGTGCATTTTTGTGCATAATGTCTCTTGTGCATTTTATCTGGAATTCCCAAGGCAATAGAGGCCATGCAGAATGTGGGTAGGTTACTACATTTATGTTACTATAGGTAGAGGTTAAAAGGAGACAGCCCTCTCGATTCCAGCTGTCACACTCACATGAATGAAGTGTAGTCAGTTCAAAAGAAGAGCCATTGTCTATGAAGGCAGCCATACAAATAAATTGCAAATGCAATCCAACCATCAGACGCTGTTTAATGATGTAGACATTTCCTACAGGTCAGTGGAGTGAGCAGCAGCGGTCATAATATAAGGAGGAAGGAAGGCAGTCAGGGAAGCCAAGAGGCGCAGGCGAAAGGGTCAGTTGTCCCAGGCCCAGGGAGAGGGGGGCAGAACTGGGCTCTCTTAACATCTTTTTTTTAAAGATATATTTTGTGTTCTTTTATGACTTAATTTATGATTGTACAGTGAGAGAGACAGGAAATGAGTGGGGAGAGAGAGACGGGGAATAGAAGGACCGGCAAATGACCCGGGCCGGAACTAAACCCGGGTTGCAGGCACAGTAGCCACGGTAGGGCCCCCTTTGCATTGTATGTGCTGGGCGGGTGTGTGTGTGTTTGTGTGTGTGTGTGTGTGTGTGGGGGGGGGGTACCTTTCAGATGCCTTTGTCCTGGGCCCAGCCAAAGCTGTTGGCGGCCCTGTAGGCCGTCACTCCACTCAGTCATCCCCTGACTCTCCATGGTCCCCCTGACTGCCGGCAGACAGACCACTGTCCCCAGACCCATATCGCTGTCGTGACGGATGACACAGGTTTAATGACAGTGCGGGGTCAGGCAGGGAACGCCATCAGTTACAGCAAGCCTCAGCCATCAGAGCTAAGCATGTATTGACAGCAGCCATTAAATGGAGCAGCTGGTCTGTCATTGTCTATGCTGTGGGCAGGATAATGTGGTCGCAAAGATGAAGATGGTGGACGTCTCAAGATTTGTCATATGACAAGCCTGATGCCATTGAAACGTGATTGCGAGGACCAACCACAACGACACAGGGCACCGCAACATCAGTCATACGCTAACGACACACACCTGCAAGCTGTCACGGTGTTGTGACAAAATGGGTTGCTTTGTCGTAATGAGCTACCACCAGCCGGTTAACAAAGCCCTAATATAACCCAAAGCCTTACCACTGACCCAGGAGCAGTCTGTAGCTCAGCTCGATGGGTAGGCCGGCCCTGTCAACGTCATGACACCAGAACTGATACCCATGTTGGTCCCACAGGCTTGCCTGACTATCATTGACTTTCAAATCTCTGTTCGAGACTTGGTCTGACCCCTTGCATAACGATTAAACGTTTCCCAAACAGCATGGTTGACCCGCCTCCCTCGTTTTGTTACTGGTCAAGATCAGAAAAGGTTGTGCCTAAGTTTAAACCAAAGATTTTCTTAGTCCCAATAGAATCTATGCCTAAACCACGTCACTGCCTCGAACACGGCTCTACCCAGGGCCGTTGAAGCTGCTCAAAGATAATTGGTTCCCGACAAAGTGGGTGGAGTTCCCGTTTTTTTCTGGAGCTCAGAAAAGACATGTAACTTACATTGCTCGTGGCCTGACTAGAAGTGATGCTGAAGGTGTTGAGTCCTACCCGGGCTCCGCCCTAGCGGTGACGCAACACCTTCGGCTCAGCTACACACACTAGGGCCAGGAGCTTGGGTATGAGGATTCCGTTCCCTCCACAACGGGAAACTCCACCCACTTTGTCTGGAACCAATCAACTGAGCATTTCCAACTGTCCTGGGTAGAGGCGTGTTCAAGGCAGTGACGTGGTTTAAGCAGAGACGTTCTATTGGGATGAAGAAATGTTTAGTTTAAACTTCGGCACAGCCCTCAACCAGTAGCAAACCGAGGGAGGCAGGTTAACCAGGCCATTTGGAAACACTAATCGTTATAGTCCTGGTATAGTACAGACCAGAATCGCGGTACGTGATCTGAAGTCTATGAAAATCAGGCAAGTTGAGTCCCTAAGGGCGTGGCCTGGCTACCTATAGGCACCATGAACTACCACCATGAGATATCTTGCTCTATCTATCTTTCTATCTATCTATCTATCTATCTACCTTTTTCAATATGGCATCAAAACATTCCATTTTCAAGCAAAACAGGCATATACAGTACATCCACCAGCTCACGCAGAAAACAGTGGCGTGTATGAATAATTTCTACATCAAGTCAAGTCAAGTCAAGTAGGTTTTATTGTCAATTTCTTTACATGCACTGGTCATACAAAGAATTTGAAATTACATTTCTTGCTTTCCCATACAGACATAGACTAATCTAGGTAAGGACATAGACAGTATAGACATAGACAGTACTTATACATGGACTTAAGACAGTATGGACATAGACAGTGCTCATACAGACATTTAAAGTGCAAGACTGGACAACAGAAGACTTGTAGAGGACATACATTAAGAGGTATTTGTTGTGCTTTTGTGCTTTTCCTAAAAAAACTCCTTTATAGCGTTCTGACATGGTAATAGTAGCATAACATCCAACCTATACTAGCTTCAAATGCATTAAATCAGGGTTGGGGAAGCTTTTTTATTCGAAGGGCCACTTCAAAATCCTCCAAGGGTCATAAAAGTCCTCCGAGGGCCGTATTATGAGCAAAAAATAGGATTTTTCCCTCTACTTAAGGCCTTGAAGGCAAGTCACCTTAAAAAACAGACCCCACCTTCTCTAGGTCCCCTGAATATAAACTAATTGTAATTTAAATGTAATTTCTAAGATTCCTTTATAAAATATGTCATATTTCATGTGAAGATGCATAACATTGGAGACACTGATGAAGGCAACAGCCGAAACGTTTGTGTGCACTTCTGCTGCTATGTAAATAATAAAAAATAAAAAAGAAGAAAAGAAGAACCCGAGCGCGATCCACTTTTTCACCTTCCAAGATGCATAACATTGAAATTATATTGGGGGGCGGGTAAAATGGCCCCAAGGGGCCCCAAGAAACAGCCTTCAAGACATAGGAGTTTGGTGTCATCTGAATAAGGCCCATCATCAGTAAAGTCAGATGCCAGCTTCAGTAAGCTCTCTAACCTCTATGGTGTTACGCCATGCCTTCAAGACTACCACTCTCCACAGGGCAGAACAGAAACCTGCTGTCCCAATCCATTGGTAAATGTATGAGAAATGTATGAGTGATGGCCAAGAAAACTGGATGAAGCCGGCACATCCAAAGGTTTGTCCTGGTGTCTGAGGAAGGATTCCTCGACCTGAAATGTCACATTGAGTTCCTGGTTGAAGTGGACTGACTGTATTCCTAGTTTTTGACTTGAAAGATGAGACTGTGAAAGACAGCTTGCTCAATCAGGAGATTACAGCTGCCATGCGTCTGGGAAATATCAACCAGGACTCTCTCTCTCTCTCTCTCTCTCTCTCTCTCTCTCTCTCTCTCTCTCTCTCTCTCTCTCTCTCTCTCTCTCTCTCTCTCTCTCTCTCTCTCTCTCCCCCTCTCTACCCCCCCCTCTCTCCATAAGGTGCTCAAAGGTGACTGACCTGTGGAAGGCAAGGCTTCAAATGGCAGACAGTGAAACTGATATAACCCCTTTGTCAATGGAGAAGGTCTGTCTTCCAGCTTCACCTGTGCTGTCCATCTGCTGTTTAGTCGTGTGCATTTACAAAAGTGGATTCCAAAAAAGTTGGGACACTTGGCATTTTGTGAATAAAATTAAAATGCTGCCATTTTCAAAACATTCAATCCAGCATGCATAACATAGACAATAGCACAAGGTCAACATATCGACTGTTAAAGCCAGGCTTAAATATTGTTTTGAGGGAAATACGTGTTTATTCAAAATTTGACCCATGCAACAAATCTCCAAAAAGTTGGGATGATTTTCTACTTGATGGTTGCTTGTAAGTCTCTTGACTTTTATTCTAATTTTCTTAATGACTAATGTATATTGAGTATAGCACACCGGTGACTTCATCTGCGCTTCATGTAAAACCAACGCCCTCTTACGCACACCTGTTGTGAATCTCCAATTTACCTGGGCACTGACAAACCATTTCTCTGAGGACTCTGATGAAGACACATGTCAAAACGTTAGTCTTACTGCACTGAAAAAATAAATTACAGAAAACAGACATCTGTGTGGCACAGATTCTTTATCCTTTTTACATTGAATTATCTTAAGTTGTGATAGGCCACCGCTCATCTGTTTAGAAGGTGCAGGATTCAGTAGAAATTTCTGTATAAAAAGAAGACAATCCGCACACTTCAGGTCTATTTTTGTGCAAAGAAGCTTTACTTGACTTCCAAGCTTTCGGTCCTTAGACCTTCATCAGGCAGAGTGCATACAAACAGTGCTTGTGCTTAATATACATCATTAAGTGCGATCGAGATACCGCAACGGCTGCATCCGCATTTAGACAGCAATGCATTCTGGCTCAAAAAGTTGCATGACGGTTAGATTTCCTGTCAAACTTCAAAATTTCGGTGATGTTGCGTTGACGAGGTGACATGTCACATGGTGTCAAACTATCGCGGGATTAATGCGGCTGCAGTCAGATCTTGCAACCTCTGCAGTTGCTTATCCCCTTCAACGCTCGTCTGCAGACCTCCTCCGAGGTCACGCGCCCATGAACTGGTTGCTCACACCCCTACACAAGTTTGCGCAGGTCCCCACTTCAGCTCCTCCTCACTGCCTGTCCCCCCACTCCTCACACATGGTATGTTAGTAGAGCAAACTGGTGCGAGCTCATCGTCTCGTTCATATTCGTGGCCGACTTTAAATGCGCTGTATTTAATAACACCCACATCGTGACAACAAGTTCTCGCTCACGTGCTTCGTCAATGTTGGTCGACAGCAACAAAGTCGTATGGGGCTACTATTAGGTGAATAGGAGTTCTATGCTGTCGATCAACATTGACGGAAGAACGTGAGCGAGAACTTGTTGTCACGATGTGGGTGTTATTAAATACAGCGCATTTGCAGTCGGCCACAAATATGAACGAGACGATGAGCTCGCACCGGTTTGCTCTACTAACACACCACGTGTGAGGAGTGGGGGGACAGGCAGTGAGGAGGAGCTGAAGTGGGGACCTGCGCAAACTTGTGTAGAGGTGTGAGACAAGACCCATGTACACACGTGAGTGAGTTGTTGACCAACCAGTTCATGGGCGCGTGACCTCGGAGGCAGTCCGCCGACGAGCGTTGAAGGGGATAAGCAACTGCAGAGGTTGCAAGATCTGACTGCAGCCGCATTCATCCCGCGATAGTTTTACACCATGTGACATGTCACCTCGTCAACGCAACGTCGACGAAATTTCGAAGTTTGACAGGAAATCTAACCGTCATGCAGCATTTTGATCCAGGGTGCATTGCTGTCTTCATGCGCATATCTGCGTTGATGTCATGTCGAATGTACTTAGTGGCACCTGTGGTGCAGCACTCTGAGTCAGTGAAGTATTCTGGGAAATGTAGTGAAAGACAAACATGAAACATAAACAGAGAAAACAAGAACAAGTCCATGTTTTGCAGACATCAGGCATGAACCATCATAAATCAGAGCACAAACAGTTCAAAATTAAATCCATATTTCCTAATATAAACACACTCATGTCAAAATCCTCGTTTAAACCTGATGGTTGCAATGCATTTAAAGTATATATCCAAAAAAGCTTGCCATTTTAATGATCTGTCGCACCCTCTTTCTTCCCTTAGATTTCAAGGTATAGAGCAAGTAACTCTACACAAAGGAGGTGACAAAGATAACTTTTTTGGATATATACTTTAAATGCATTGCAACCATCAGGTTTAAACGAGGATTTTGACATGATTGTGTTTATATAATTAAGAAATATGGATTTAATTTTGAACAGTTTTGAACTCTGACTCAGAGTGCTGCACCACAGGTGCCAATAATGATGTATATTAACCACAAGCACTGTTTGTATGCACTCTGCCTGATGAAGGTCTAAGGACTGAAAGCTTGCAAGTCAAGTAAAGCTTCTTTGCACAAAAATAGACCTGAAGTGTGCGGATTGTCTTCTTTTTATACATTGATTTGTCAAAATTGCAGGCATATAAGGCCTATCCCTGTAACATAGAGTTCTGTGAAATCATTTTATTAGTTATGAGATCATGAAATACCCATTGTCAATAAGCACACTATGACACTCCAACAAGGACAGCTGTTGAAAATGTGACCATAAACACAACGCTTGATTAATGCACATGATACAGACATTTAACGATGTTTCATGTGGCAAAGATCCTTCTAGATGGACAGAAGACATGTCCTCTGGTTACATAATGGAAATATTTCATTCTTTTTTGAAAATCACGGAGTCAGACACCCTCCAGGTTACACAGAAGATGAATATTTCAGCTTGTTTTAGTGGTCAGTCCAAAAGACAGTGTATATGATGGTAAGGGGGTGCAGTACTCAAATCAAATCTCACGCACATCCAAATAGGGCTTGTTTCGGATGCAGGTTCAAAAACGTGAAGTTCATAGGTAATGAAAAAAAACGCACACTGGTGAGTTCCCATTTAATCCAATTTACTCCTGTGTGACGTGTTGGGCCACCCTGGCCCTTCCTCAGACTCAGTGTGCATTCATGCTATGCATGTATTCAGGCAATTGGAGATGTTTGGGGCATCTGCAGAAAAGACAAATTACGTAACTTTCCTTTTTGATTCAGTAATTACTATGCAATATAGTGTATGATAATTTTTGTTGTTTACTTAGAGTAAAAGTTTGAAGTCATTCAAATATTTAACATCCTTCATAAGTGTGTGTGTGTGTGTGTGTGTGTGTGTGTGTGTGTGTGTGTGTGTGTGTGTGTGTGTGTGTGTGTGTGTGTGTGTGTGTGTGTGTGTGTGTGTGTGTGCGTTTGCGCTTACAACAATTTAAATATTTAGGAAATATTCTAATTACAATATTACATGGTCTAAACATGCATTATTTCTTGAAAATGAGGCATTTTCCTGAAGTCAGATTTTGGCAGATTTTTAATATGTTGCTATGTACAGTATGTGTCATAAGTGAGCACATCCGTGAGTACACCACCTGATTTGCTTCAGTAGTCACAGTGCATGTTGGCATGCATGTTTCTTTTAGGTGCAATTCAGATTTCTAATGTTGGCGGCATTCATTCATCCCCAAACCATGTCAGTCCCACTACAATGCTTGACTGTCGAGATGATAAACTTTTTTTGTAAAACTCACTTGTTTACCACCACACATGCTTGACACCATGGAGGTAGTATAAGAACTGGAGAGAGTGAATAAGTCCCGCCTACAGTCATTTCAATGGGAAATGCTAGGCTAGTGAATTGAACAAATTTTTCAGTTTCAAAGATGGAGTCGTTTCCGCCGACAGTTTACTCAGCCAATTACGTGCCACGTTATTGTCTGACTTACGGTTAATCAGAAAGCTATATGGAAGACGGGCATTGGATGCACGGAGGTGCCCAAGCACAGACCTGTAAAGGTTGTACACCCACCAATCATCATGAGCGAAGTGGAGCGAAGTGGATGTCGGAAATGCGAAAATGGTGACTTGCTAATCGGCAAAGCTAACCAGCCAAATCCTGCCCCCCTGCTTGACACCATCTAAAGCAAATTTGTTTGCTTTGACTGTAAGGATGCTGGCCCAACTGTTCAACTCAGTTTTTCAGAAAAGAGGCAGAACCTTGCAAAACGTGTGGTTTTTTGATTGCACAAACACGTGTCACACTGAAGAAGACACACACTGAAACCCATTTCTGCAATAAAAACATACGTTATACAAGGTGCGGCCTCTTTTCTGAAAAACTCCTCTCACTGGTTGCCTCTCAGAGTTGTACAAAGTAGAAGTACTCTCAGATATTAGTGTTTTTTTCAAATATCTAATATCATACCACTAGTGTTGTAATTACATCTGTAAGAGTACTTCTACTTTATACAACTCTGTTGCATCGGAATGCTGTATTACGGAAGCTCTGAGCTGCCACGGTTGAATATATATTTGGCTCTGTATCATGTAATAACGTGAAAGCATCACGTTATAACGTGAAAGTATCACGTTATTTCGTGATATGAAGTTATCACGTTATTCTGAGATAAGGAACTATCACGTTATTCTGAGATAAGAAATTATCACGTTATTCTGAGATATGCAACTATCACGTTATTCTGAGATAAGAAATTATCACGTTATTTTGAGATAGCCTATGCAACATTTGGTCATTCAGCACTTCAACACTTCCCGGTTCAGTCAAGGAACATGGCTCGTCTACAGGACTTAATTCAGTTCTATTTCAAGCTTGGTCTAAGGCATGGTGAAATTCTACAGTTGTTGAGCACTGTGGATGGTATTGTTGTCAGTATGCGCACTCTCCGAAGGATTTTGAAAAGCATGGGGTTGTACCGAAGAAAGAATGAATCTGACCCACTTGACGTTACATCACTTGTTCAACTGATCAACTGCGTGGACACGGGAGGCTACATGGATACAAGTTCCACCATCTCAACTGCATCCAAGCTGGATAGGCCTATGTTGTCACCCAAAGTACAGTGAGACATTTGTTAAAGTTCCTCGACCCCAGTGGCGTTGAAAGAAGACGAAGAAATCGCTTGATGCAACGTGTGTACATGAACCCTGGCCCTAATTATCTACGGCACGTTGATTCTTATGATAAATTGAAGCCGTTTGGTGTGTGCATAAATGGAGCTATTGATGGCTTTTCTGACTGAACCGGGAAGTGTTGAAGTGCTGAATGGCCAAATGTTGCATATCTCAGAATAACGTGATAATTTCTTATCTCAGAATAACGTGATAGTTGCATATCTCAGAATAACGTGATAATTTCTTATCTCAGAATAACGTGATAGTTCCTTATCTCAGAATAACGTGATAACTTCATATCACGAAATAATGTGATAATTTCATGTTATAACGTGATATTATCACGTTATAACATGATAAATATGACGTTATAACGTGAAACTTTTCACATTATTACATGATACTGAGCCAGATATATATTCAACCTTGGCAGCTCAGAGCTTCCGTACTGTATAACCTCTGTGAGTGAATACAAAGCCACAGTAGAGGTTGCTGTAAATTTCAATCATCTTTCAATCATATATCTAAGTTAAACAAACACACAGAGACAGAGACAGAGACAGACAGTCACACACACACACACACACACACACACACACACACACACACACACACACACACACACACACACACACACACACACACACACACACACACACACACCAAAGAGAAGGACCACAGTGTAATTAAGATTCATGCACAAGGTACATATGTTTTATTTTACCCTTGTAAGACAAGGTCCTGTTATAAATTAGCTCTGTTACCAGAATGTCAATGACTGAGTTGTAATGTGTTACTAATGGATGTGTGTAATATCATAGTGGTGTACTGTGGTAGTAATGTTTGTTTCAGCGATTATTACTACGCACCACTGGTGGAACAGCGCCCTTGTGCAGTGTCAATTAACAAAATAAAATCAAACACTCACACACACACACACACACACACACACACACACACACACACACACACACACACACACACACACACACACACACACACACACACACACACACACACACCATATACAAAGCATACTCATATGCTGTAGTGTATGCCATTGAGAAATCAGGCAGAAAAAAGCCAACACAAACCCAGGCTCTTCCAGTAAGCAGTGTGTCCTATGATATTACAATTTATTTCATAACGATAAGGCCTACACAGCCTCTAAATTAACCAAATACGTTATGGTGTAGTAGTGGTGAGTGGTTAATATAATGAAAAATGCCTCAGGTACAAAATATATAAAGGCCCTCACAGGGGCGGATCTAGCCAGCTTGGGGCCCTAGGCGAAAAATATAGACATGGGGGCCCAAAAAAATCATTATATAGACATCGAATTCTGTGTTTCTGTGGTATTTTAGTGTGCTGTCTCATATATTTCTTCAATTTCTTTACATAAGTGTCAAATTAAGATCAAGCCTATTTTTTTGTGTTTACCATGACTGGTGTAACAGTTGGGGCCCCTTTCGTGGACAAATTTGGTCAGGGCCCTAGGCAATTGCCAAGGTTTGCCTAATGGAAAGTCCACCTCTGGGCCCTCATCTGCATCTGACAGACAACGTCTTCCTAGCTAGTGATCACAGACCACACGCTGATCTGAACACAGCCCTCCTTTTGTCAATTAAGGGGTTCAGAAATTATATTTCCCTGGTGCCCATATCATCCATCAAATCGGGAGCCAGAGCCGGTCTTTCATCTTGCAGCAGCTCCTCAGTGGCCGTGATTAGCACTGGGGAACAGGATGCAAACTTCATTAGGCGCCCGAGAAGAGGAGAAAAGCATGTTTGCAGCGCCGGCTAAATGGTCCCTAATTGATTTGCATTGACGGGAGACAGAAAGAAGACCACTGTTTTGGTGGTTTGGTCGGTTGTCGTCATCCTTGTCTGTGGTGGCGTGGAGCTCTGTCTTTTGACTGTTTTTTAAGGTGTGACGTGAACAGGCTATGATAACCTACTGGGTATTTCTACAAACCTATGTACTTGTGGCCTGAATATTCACTGCCACTTTTCATTTCAAACTGTTACATTTATGGTAGCACCATTCATTCATTCATTTGCTCGTTCATTCATTCGTTCATTCATTCATTCATTCATTCATTCATTCATTCATTCATTCATTCATTCATTCATTCATTCATTCATTCATTCATTCACTTTTTTGCTGATATGCTGAATATTACTATTATTGGTTTGGGCTCAAAGTATTTTTTCATCATTGTGAATAAAATCAGGGCGCAGAAGCTCAAACCTCATCCTCTCAGATCTCATGTCATAATAGACCTCAAGTTTTACTGCAAGACTATACAGTAAGCTGTCAATATTGTGTGTTTTTTTTTTTTTTTTAAACTTTCAAAATCTTTACACAAGATGTTGAATGGAGATACAGTTTTAATGTTTAATGTTAATGTTCCACTTCAATTGTCATTGCCAACCTTCACTGTTAGAACTTGTCTTTCATTCAGGTTGCCACATGCTGATCCACTATACAGAGTTTCAGTCCAAGCGGTCAACTTGAACACATCTTGTACCATTATGCCATCTTCATCATCAATCATCAGATCCTCCTGGCCTGCTTGCTAAGCTGAGCTATACCTTGCACAACTACATTATGGGTTAGTTACAACAGCTTTTCTCTTTGAGTGGAAATAGATCTGCTTACATAACTGCCTGCACAAAAGTCCAGCGATCAGTGTAGCCTACTCAGTGCTGCCTCCTGTTGGTTAAGGGCTGCTACTTACTGTACATGGATGCTGTGTTGACATACAGTGCAGAGCACCAAATACAGCATATGTCATCCAAGCAATCCATCCAACGTTGTTCCACATCACCAATTGATAGCTAAACTGTAGACTCTAATGACCTGGATAAATGATAACCTGGCCTGGATAAAGGATAATCTTTAAAGACATCATCACTTTCTTTCACAATAATTTTCTTTTGAAACACATTCACATCTTTGACTAGTGTTACACAATACAATGGATGAGGGCATGTTCCAAATCTTTATTTCAAGTTAAGCAGCACATTAGGTGACTGGTTGAAGTTGTGACACTATGACATGTACAAAGGGATAATACAGTCAATGCTATATATCTATGTTTGCATTTTTGTACGCTGCATCGCTAGCACCATGTTTAAAACAGATTTGACACTTACATACATATATTTATATAACAATTTAGATTTTTATATAAAAAACTAATTAACTAATTGAGAAGGATCACATATGGCAATACATGGAGATTAAAAACCAAACAACAACCACAGGACGAAATAATGGTACATGCAAGGACAAATATAAAACTGCATCAGAGCTGCATGCTGTCATTTTCTCAATTAAAACACATTTCTCTCTTTCTCTCACTAACTCTCTCAACAGTATTCACTTACTTTACCCTCATGCTTATTTTGGTTACCACCATTAAACCACTTGTTTATGCTTTCAAATTGATAAAATAGTACTAGTTAATCAAAACAACTCCACAACCTATAATGAACGGATACAGATACGTATAAAGATATTTAAACTAGTTATAACAAAAAATGGGAATTCGGCTAAAGCATTTAACCATGTCATTGTGCATGATGATGGTTTGATGCTTTGGTTGAATTCCCTGCAGAGTAGTCTGAACAGTGAAAAGTGTACAGTTTTCATTTAGTGCACCGTGCAGGCCTTTTTGTATCAGCACATCAGTGAAAGGTCAATGTTCATGCAGTGTTATTTTGTTATAACACTCTATAAATTACAGTTAAATCGGATATGATATATTTCAGGGTATTAAACAAACAGTACGGCATAGCTGTAAAAAAACAAAACAAAAAAACGAACATTTTAAAGAATATAACTGCTGCGCTCATTTTCTTTAAAGAGCCCACACAAGGCCATAACAGAATAGGTCTTTGGAGACAACATTCACACGCGTACACACATATACACAGAGACACTCACAAAAATGTCAAGATTTTCCAGATTGAGACTGAGACAAGATACTGTAAATTGAAGCATATTTATGCATACTGGCTGGTCACTTCATAATATTAAGTTTGGAAATATTTTTTATAAAGGAAATCATTTTTTAGTTTCTCACAATGGCATCTGGTGGTTCTTGGTGGTGATATTTTGTACCAAAGTTAGCTGAGGGATGAATAGAATATATTGTAATAAATACATGATGCATGTAGTTATGGACATCCACAGAGACTGAAACTTCTAAACTTGAAAGATATTTGGGACATATTTTTTCTTCTTCTTTTTCTTTTTCTTTTCCAACACTTCAAACTTCACCTAAAGAACACAGCAAACATCTAGGCCCTATATGTCAAAATAAATACAGTACGTTGTGGCTTATGAAAGAATGAATGTAGGTGGGCTAGCACTAGTGTACCATGTATTTACCTCTAAGCATGGACAAAAACAGCTTTTCCTATTTTTCACTCTGTTATTATTGACTGCTTAGATTGTGTCCCTTTAGAAAAACATGCAGTGGTGGAGGCGGAGTGAGTTAGTCGGTTAATCTCTTCAAAACTGGCATCGGTCAAACAGCCGTCTTTGTTCGTCTTCTTCTTCTTCTGCTCCTTCTCCCTCTCCTCTTCCACCTGGTTATCTCCATCAGCATGGCCTCCTCTGTGCTCGCTCTGCCCTTCCTCCAGTTCCCTATTGTCTGCTGTGGGCTCAGAAGATGGTGCTCCAGCGTTTGGGAGGCGAGCGGGATCGGCTCTCCTGCAGGTAACAGCACACGTGTGGGTTTAGTCAAGTAGGGAGTGTGGGGGGGTGCACGGTACGGGAAGAATGTGGTGGTGGTGTGTTTGGATTGTTTTTCAGAGTCTCTGCAGACAGGTGACAGCATTTAGGTTTACTCATAGGGATGGTGGGAATGGGAGATGGTAGGACTAGACTGGTGTAATGTGGTATACAGGGCATTTTCCCGGTGGACCGGCAGTTCTCAGGGGCCGATGCTTTTCGTTATATACTGTGGGCTGAGCCCATCATACAGTAGTTTTAGTATGGGGGAGCTTGTCTTGGCTAAAAATGCCTGTGCTGGGTTTTTTTGTACCAGGAAAGTCCAGGGGGAGGGTGTAATGGTGCCTTTGGATCATTCAAAGACAGCACTGCACAACATTTTTGAGGGTAACGACAAATCGTCCCCATAAGTCAACGGTTCAATGACACATTACACGGTGAATGAGCACGCTCTCAGTCACCGCTGTGGCGCCTCGTAAAGCAAACCAACCAAAAGTTGCTTAGTGCCGCTTTAAGCTAATCAAATAAGCACTGAGGTATGTCTCAAGTCAGCAGTTTCTTGTCTCGCTTGGATTCCAGGGCGTAGTTAGAGTGAGCATAAAAGACATTGGGGAGACAAAGGGGGAAAAGAAAGGAGTGTAATATTTCATTTGTGTGTATGGATTGTCAGATTGTCAGTGATGAAGGCGGTTTAGTTTTTCACGATATGGCAAATTGTGTCTTGGTTTGCTGAGATAAATGTGCCGGATTGAGAATGTTAACTCCGCGTTTCACATTTTGGAGAAAATGATTGTTACGGATGTCTTACATCCATAGAGATATTGTAACACCTGTAAATTTAGAAAACGGTTAGGTAAACACCCATGACTGAGGTGCTTAAAGGGGAAAAATGCATAACGTGAAGATAATAAACAGATATTTTATGTCAATTGTTATGTACTATATATCTACCTACTGTACATATCTGGAGTAGGCTATTACACTTTGTAACATACTAGGTATGAGTAGCACGACAGAATATGTTAATGAAAAGTGGTAGATTTGAATTCAATGTTTGAATAACAAAACAGGGGATTTACAGGTAGGCTATCTGGATATAAGCTAGTTGTATATAGCTCCCTATCTCTTTAGAGACATAAACTTTAATGTCCCCAAAGGGGGAAATTGTCACATGCCGCATCGAATATAAAAACACAAAAAAGATACATAGCCTACAAGAGAGACATATCGTCAAGAATAAGATGCAAGAGCTTGACATTACATCTCCCTTTGCAATACCTCTGTTCACAGTCATGATCCAAGTATTGCAGCGACTAACCAAAGGCCCACAGGGCAGGCACCTTAGCACAGGGGTGTCAAACTCAAATTCACACGGGGCCTAAATCCAAATCTGGGACAACGTTGTGGGCCAAACTTGGAAAAATGGGCTAAAATTGTGCAAACACACACTTAATAGAGGGAAATTTCCCAAGCTCTCACTCCCATCATATGGTGGGTAAATATTCCTGTGCATATTCTGTTGAATATGCGGGTGCGATATTACACAGTCCTGTGCCCACTCATATCACTGTAAAAAATTGCATCTCCCTTTGCACCAAGGTAAAAAGGTAAGTTGCCCTGAGCCTTTCTCAAGGTAGGTTAACTTATAAACCTAAGGCAGCATGGCACGCTTAACTGCCTGCAATGTCTTACTGTTTGCCTCTGAGACACCAAACTTTGTGTTCAAGTCATGTTACAATATATTGTATGTTATAATGGAGTAGGCCTATGTGGACCACCTATAACAGACATCTGAAATGATCTCTGGGGCCAAATAATATGTTGTGCGCCAGATTTGGTCCCTCGCCCGGCCCGGGCATGAGTTTGACATCCCTGCTGTAGCACGAAGGAGTCTCACCAGGTTGAAGATTCTGGAGAGTGTGTTGGTCTGGTCGCGTCTTCTTCTGCGGGGCGATCGGAGACTCTGCGCAGCCGCCGGTGTGGATTTAGCGACCCCCTGAAGAGATACCCCCTCATCAGAACCCTCAAGGGTGTGTGTGTGTGTGTGTGTGTGTGTGTGTGTGTGTGTGTGTGTGTGTGTGTGTGTGTGTGTGTGTGTGTGTGTGTGTGTGTGTGTGTGTGTGTGTGTGTGTGTGTGTGTGTGTGTGTGTGTGTGTGTGTGTGTGTGTGTGTGTGTGTGTGTGTGTGTGTGTGTGTGTGTGTGAGGATGTGTGTGAGGATGTGTTCATAGGTTTGTTCAATGTATACAGCATAAACTCTAACCCAAACAAAACCTTTACATTGATTATGACTATATTATTCCAAGACAATATCAGTCTTCTTCCACAGTCTTCCCACCATTCTTGAAACTGTGTGTCTATTTGACAAAATGAATGACAGGATATACATCCATCGCATTCGCGTGAAAAGAGAGGTAAGAGAGAAAGACCTGGCCGCCAAACAGGACCATTAGTGCATGCAGGTAAAACAGGACAGGTTTGTATAGTTGTTGTCAGGATGGGTCTGTTGAAGGCACGAAAAAAGACAATCATAGTTTAGGGACAGAGACACATTGGTGAATCAGTCAACATGAATGAACTCCACTTTAACAGTATTAACACAACCACACCGGCAGCAAATGATTCAAAGGTTTCTATGCTGTCATGAGCTTGACATGGACTTGTTTGTTTTTTTTCTCATTTGGACCATGAGGCTTTGTCATAAGATAGAAGAGGTGTTATGGAGACTATTTTCAGTCTAAACTAAATTTTGCCAAAATATATAGTTACTGCAAAGGGAAAAGAATCTGGTGCCACACGGATGTCTATTTTCTGTAATTTATTTTTTCAGGGCAGTAAGTCTAACGTTTCGAGTCTTCATCAGAAATAAATTACAGAAAATAGACATCCGTGCTGCACCAGATTCTTTTTCCTTTGAACATATAATTTAGTCCTGCTCTGGTTGCACCGGATTGTTAATTTAGAAGTGTCTAGTGCATATCTCCCTTGTTTTATATAGTTACTGCACTTTGTCTTTGTTCAGCAGTATACGTACATAACCAGTGTTTTGTCTTATCTGCAGTGGGTGTGGTATAACTGTTAAAATGAAGCCCCACAACACAGACAACCGACCAAGGAGGAGAGGAGGTTGTTGGGGAGGAGGAGGAAGAAGAGGAGGATTGGGGGAAGGGAAGGGAAGGGAAGGGAAGGGAAGGGAAGGGAAGGGAAGGGAAGGGGGGAAGGGAAGGGTGAAAGGAAAGAGAAGAGAAGAGAGGAGAGGAGAGGAGAAGAGAAGAGAAGAGAGGATAAGAGAAGAGAAGAGAAGAGAAGAGAAAAGAAAAGAAAAGAAGAGAAGAGAAAAAGAGAGGGGAAGAAGGGAAGAGAGAAGAGAAGAGAAGAGAAGAGAAGAGAAGAGAAGAGAAGAGAAGAGAAGAGAAGAATGAAGGTGAAGGGAGATATAGGAGGACGTGGGAACATGGAAGGGTAGCCTATATAAAGTACAGGAAGCCCTAAGAGAGAAGGTGCTTTACCGGGTGCGGTGCATAAACAGTCCAGCAGTGTCAAAGCCATCCACGAGCATATACTCGTTCTGCGTCGTGTCACGTGTCAAAGAAAAAGACAGACAACCGTTCTCTGTTTCATAGCGTCAGCACTTCAGTTCCATGCAGGGGACATTGTCTTACTGTATAGCTCTAACTGGGCCAAACATAGCAATGACATTTAAAGGAGCATCTGCCATGTGCTTCATATAGTATACTGTGTGTGTGTACAATATGGCAGTATGATATTTCAAAATTAGATAAGAATCTGGTGATATATTGTGTATTCCTAAACAATCTTCCTCCAAAGACACCTAAAGGAATGAAGATAGTATGTATTATAGTAACGTTTGAGCTGTTAAAGTATGTTCTTCTTAATCAAACAATTATGAATTCGCTGACTACCTGATTAATAGGTAACTATACAGTAGTTCTGGTTGTATTGTACAGTTCACGGCTGATGCATTTGACTTTCACTGTTCTGCTGTTTTCCATGCCACTGTCTTATCCTAACTGCATAACATTATGCCTGATGGCTTTGAGCATATACATGTATAGTACAGTATGTCTATGGTGCAGAGTAGAACAGGACAAAGGCTGCAATAGATATGAACTCTAGATGCCATGTTTAACCTGTTGGTGTGGCCCAACCATGGGCGCTGCCATCTTGGGCAGGTATGCAATGTTTTTCATACAAGTTGTCACCACCTGCGGTTCTTTGTCACCAATTGATAGTGGTCATCTGACTGTAGCCATTCGTTCCAATTCAAAGCAATGGTTAGCATCTAGTGTTCATAGGCCTATTAGGGGGCCGTCTCAATGGCAAGTGTTCTAGCCTTGCTAGGACATGAAACGCCTGGTGATTGGGTACTCAGTGGAGTTCACCAAAAGGTATCCAATCACTTGGCGTTTCACGTGCTAGCCAGGGTAGGACACTGGGCATTGAGAAAGAATATGCCATGGTGTTGAGTAGAACAGGGGACACACAAGACAGGAAGTGGAATACAGGAAGCCAGCCAGACAGGAGGGGAAGCAAGTCATTAACAGGAGGAAGACAGCAACACCATTAAGGCACGAGACACGGAGGATGGAGGAGGTGGTCATCATCACAAGACACCTGTCACACTCAAGTCTGTGAACGCAATAATGTTTGTTTTAGTTGATATCACAGGTGACATACCAAACCTTCAATGAGTTCTCTCCACTGGGAAAGGAAACAAATAAAACGTATCATGAGTGTGAAAGACTAGAAAGCATGTGCACACTAGTCTAAGCAAGCAGAAAAAAATGCATGTTTCTACAATGGTGACAATCATCGTCTTCTCTGTCAGTTACAACGATGGTCGTGACTGGTTCACAGGACATGGTTCCAGCAATCCATATACTTAGTCTGTTTGTCTCTGATGAGACCACCATAAGCACATTTGCTTTAGATGGTGTCAAGCCTGTGTGGTGGTAACCAGATAACGTGTGTGTAAAAGTGTCCCATGCTTACAGTCAAGCATGGAAGTGGGACTGACTGGGAGTGGTTTGGGGCTGCATGAATTCTGTCAACATTGAGGAGCTGAATATAATCAAATATATAATAATACTAGGCTCAATTAAATTCTATAATATCCTGAAACTCTGGGGATGTAATACCGTAATACTATGACCTTTGAAACCTGAGTTCATCGCAGTAGATCGATATCAAGTATATTTTAGATATACGTATTTAGTAGAATACACAGTAAATAGAATATCTTTTACTGCTTCTAATTTCATTCATTGCCCTGTTCATTCAATTGATACAAGCAGTCAGCATTCTGCTCTTGTTGGCAGGAAGCAATGGAGTTTGCACATTCATTTATTTAATTAATTTATTCAGAGGCTGTGTTGTTTTGAGGAAATTGTGGTGCACGGAAAATGAATCATAACCTCTCAGATGCAACGTCATACAGTGTGAGACGTTTTTTTGATTATGCAATTGCTATAACAGCATAGCTTAGCTGACAAATATTTAGTGGGAGGCCGCCACGTCACTTACCCTAGACTTTGGGCGGGGGGATGAGGAGGACACCTGCAGGGGGGTGGGGGAGGGGGGCAGGGCAAGAGAGAGAGAGAGAGAGAGAGAGAGAGAGAGAGAGAGAGAGAGAGAGAGAGAGAGAGAGAGAGAGAGAGAAAGAGAGTGAGAGTGAGAGTGAGAGAGAGGGAGAGAGGGAGAAAGAGAGAGTCATCTCATTTTGTCATCTTCATTTCACTCAAATGCTCAAGTCTTTTATGTCCAATGGGGCAGCAATTTTGTTTTAATTATAATCAGCCTTTTAGCAGGCCTATAGCCTACCATTGTTTATGTCTCATTACCTTATAGGACAATGGAAACAAGGAATTCGGTCGTACACCAGTGTTAACTAACTAACTTACCCAACAATTATGAATTATAAGACACTAAAGGGCTTGAAGCGCTCAGGAGACTTTGCAAACAATATTACCCAGGTGCTAATCAGTACCGGGTGAAGTGTAAGTCCAAAAAAGGAAGGAATGAGCAGAGGCACTCTGAGATTTCAGAAAAATATTTTTAAAGCCTTTCATTTAACATGGCAATTCTGTTTAAAAACACATGGGCCTACGCGTTGCGGCCATATTGGCCTTCATCAGGGCTTTTCTCAAATCTCAGAGTGCCTCTGCCTTTTCCTTCCTTTTTTGGAGTCATGAATTATAATTGTACTGTAGTATACTGTATAGATGTAGTTACTGTAGTTATAGAATATGACTAACTTTTACTCCCCAAGTGTTGGCTTAACACAGCAGAATGTCCTGCATGTGCAGTAGTATATTCACCAACCATTAGGCTACATGATTTTGAAGCAGTTATATTGTGATCTGTATGACAGAGTGGATAGGCCTACTCACAAAGCTCCTGAAGAAGTGTACCACCACGTTCTCATCGGCACGGCGACGGGATGAATGAGGCCTCTGGGGTGACGATGAGTGACCACGGAAGGACCCCTTAAAAACAACACAGCATCACTCTCAGATCCCTAGCAATGGTAAACCATACCTTAAAAACAAAATACTGTACTTTCAGAGCCGTTAGAAACAACTACTTTCAGATCTCTGGATAGAGGGTACACAACAATTTTCAGAATCAGCTTTAGTCAGAATCAGTTGTTAGTCAGGCTCCCTTCTGTAAACATTTGAGTGATGCATTGTAATCACACAGTCAGATGTATAGGAGCAGTTACATAGCCTATTTCTGAAGTAGTTCCGGAATGAAAGAAGTTGTTGAAATCACGATATTTAAAACGATAAGATCTGTGCAATTTAGAGAAATTATACATCTTCTTTGGACTGTCATTCACAATGTGTTAATGTTTAGCAAAAGTAGGTTATCCAATAGCTTTTTCTAACACAGTTTGCTATTGGATCAACCCATCTCTGTATGCATCTTTGCCATATAGACTGATGTACCTAGCTGAATATCCACCAATACTAGTGCTGCCCCCTGCTGTTCATGCAGCAGGTAGGCATGTTCAGAGGTGAGGAGGGAGGTATCCTTTGGTGAGAGCTCAAAACAATAGGATATTATGATCAAAATTAGCTTTATGAAATAGATTCAAGTGATGCCGCTTTTGAAAAAGACAAGTGCAGCTCTTGAAATAGAAACTTACAAACTTACAAAAAAGTTTTTAGTAAGAAGTTTTTAGAGCCTGCCCTGAAATGAATGTTTCCAAAATTGCTGCAGTGATTCCTGAAGTCATAACACGATGACAAATACATCAGAAATAACTTTTCCACCCTCCATTGTCTAGAAATGCACTCTGTTAGTTAGGAGGAGTGCATGGGCACATCCTTTTGTAGCTCTCAGCTGCACTCTAAGTTAACTTTTTTCATCATCAGCCAAAATGGCTAGAAGATGTTTATATTAATAGCCAAGCACACACTTACTAATGGGTCAAACTGGCTAGTAAGTTGTTTTTTTCTACCCAGGCAAACTGAAAATTAACAGCATTTGGCCGGTTGGCTGGTGTTATTTACAGTAGAGCGCTGGCTCTCAGTGATAAACAATTCTGCTCCGAAGAACAAAAATTTTATAGTGACATTTTTAAAATCAGTCTGGTATTTTTCTTATAATCTCACAGTATTTAAAAGTCCCACTAGCCTATCTTTAAGATAATAGGTAATGCATCTGCACATGGTTTTGTCACTCACATACTGATGACGCCCCCTAATGGCCAGATACTGGTCAGGCATGTTGGGAGGGGTCATCTTCGGGTGGGAACCCACAAACAGGGTTCATGGGTGGGGTCCTTGTTTAGACAGAGGACTTATTCGGAAGCCACAACTCCCATTCCTGCAGAATGCATTCACGGTGGCCTGCTGATTAGCTCTCAGCACCCACCCCAACCCGAGAAGAGACCATGTGATCAGCAGTCACATTGCCTCTAGAATCTCATTATGTCCATGCAGGCTTTCAAATGTATAGGAGTAACATTCATACCGCATCTCCTCAAATAATAGCCAGGGATACCATTAAAAAATAATTGTCTGGTCCAGGCTACAAACAGGTGCAGGCAACATTTTGAAGGCTTAAATTTGTCTTTGAACACATAAAGGCTGTAATTTATTGATAGATATTTTAGACAAGGCTACAAAAAGAGGCTGGCTAACTATGAGCGGCCAGGCTATAAATTGAGAACTTACATGATATAGGTTATGTCAGAATGGCCGGATTTTATTTTCATGGATGTGATAAATGGTGGGACCTCTTTTCCATTTCCTTGTGATCATACTCAGAATTGCTTATGTTTAGCACATCACTTAAGACCATGACCTATGTGTAGGTAAGGTCTTAAAAACTGGAATTACAACTGGAGTTTCAATTCCAAGATGTCAATTTACAGTAGTTTCCTTTGCATTGCAACCAGGGGCATTGCCAGCCTTCAAGGACACCTTGGGCTGATAAAAAAGCCGAGTGCTCCAATATACTCCTGTTTAACCACAACCACCTATAAAACACAAATTGGGCTCCCCAAATAGGACATCAATGAGCACATTGATGAACACAGTAAAAAAAAAATATCTTAACTGTTGTACTATTATATTGGCTTTCCAAGGTAGACAGCCTGGAAGAGGGCTAAGAGAACCCCTCTGATAAGATCGGCAACACCCAAATTCATATCCAGTTCAGTGGCTCAATGGACGCGTCAAGGACAATCACCCGTGTGATGAAACAACAACAAATGTACAAATAGAGACACGCATGGGCTACACATGTCTGCTTGCTTGCTGGAGCATGTGCCTGAGGAAGAGCCATTTGGGTCAAAGTGTTGCTCATTGAAAATGCATTGGGAGGGAAAGCAGAGTCTGGGCACTTTATTCTCTTCTCTGTTTGTTTTGAATTTTGCTCAGTGAAGCATCACATTATGAACTAGCAGCTAAGTACAATTGCACTATTAGTTGAGGGGGAATGCCCCTGAGTAGAAAAAACACATTTGAATAAAAAATGTTTATTGTGCCCCAAACAAGCAAAATCCAGCACTGAGTACAAGAGTTTTTGTTTAACAATGTCTGATGCATTTAACTCAACTGAAGAAGTAGTACATATTGTATTTGAAACGCACACATTGCACTATGTGCCTAGCATTACTCTGTGCCATCAGCCAGTCCTCACATAAACCCAAATGACAAGAGGCTTGGCGAGTGCCCAGCGGCTATAGAGGAGGCTCCCTCCATCTTGTCATGGCTTGCCCTTGAGGGCACTCTGTTCTCCATCCTCCTCCTCTCCTCGGTGGCTCCTCACACAGTATAACTGCTACACCCATTCATTTTAACGTCATGGTCATCTATTCCAACGGCCATCCATGGAGCGTGCCAGACGGCTGGGCGTAATTTATGCTATGGACAGTTAGGGAACATGTCCGTAGCAATTTTCAAATGGGCTCAATCATCACTACGAAACGTTTCCACCCAGATAGTTTTCCTACCAGATTCTTTTCTTCTAGGGTCATGAGATTTGGACAAATTGTTGCATCCACACTGGTGTTGGGACCAAACCAAATAACCAACACCCTCGCCAGATATCACCTCCATGTTGACCCAAGTGTGCCAAGTGACGCACACAGCATTAGCTGTGTTTATTTTACTGGCAACCCAAAATGAACCAAGTCCACACATTCAATTTACACCCCAGCAGAATTGCTTTGGATGTTAAAGGTGCTGCAATGGTTTGGCCACACCCAAACATACAAGTAGTTTCATATTTGCTTCCACAAGCTTCCCTATGAATCAAAACAAACAACATGACTTTATCCCATATACTGTATGACTTTAAACCTCGCTCACACACCAATTTAACTTTGTATGCATTTGCAAGAATAGGCTCAATGACAAAAGATTTCAAGAAAAAATATTCTGCATTATAAAAATCAATGTTACACAACAGCTGAATGTTATCATAGTTTAATAAAACTAATGAACAGAATTTAGGATCTGCCATCCTCATAGACTGTTACCAATTGATAATTCCTGTTTTCTTGTGGTGGCCTTGCTGTCTCTCTCCCAGGGCAATGCATAGCTTTCCTCCCACACGCCAAAACATTTTTGCACACAACACACTGGTCCTTTCAACAGAGAACTAATGTCTTGATAGTACTCCCACAGTGGCCCATACAGTCCTTTGCCTATACTCTGCATGTATGAGGAAACATGCCCTGCTTTCAAACAGACATACTGTTACCTCCAAATAGCAAAAACAGCTTGTCGATAAGGTCAGGTCAAATGCTTGCTTTATTTTGTCAAAGTAACTCCTAGATTACATCAAAAACATATGGAAACGTCATTATTTATATTTCATACCCTTAACATTGCCTTTATAAGTTCGCCCAACTGGCATCTTGACAGTGCCAGGCAGCACAACACAAACATTAACAGACAGTAGAGTGCATCCTGTCAACCAAGACCAAAGAAGTTCTCTTCCTCCTCAACAAAGAGGCCAACCACTGAAGCCTGTGTTCCTGCATTGGTCATGTCCCAACCTAACGTCTCTTGTCTGCTTTCCGTGCTCTGACATGTCATTGGTCATGTCCTCTTCATGTCTCTGTCTGCACATTCTGATTCACTCACTCCAAGTCACTCAAAGGACTTTCCTCATCCAACCGAGTGACATAACTGGACACACACACACTGAGTGGATACATTCGGCTGCCATGACGTTCAAAAGTGGTTAGCTCATCTATTTTGACTCCGCATGTGAACTCACGCCGGCTGGACAATGGGGTTCCTACCATGTCTGCATTACCACATAGGCCAATTAGGATACAGCTGCCTACTGTCTCAAACTGAAATGCCTGTTGCTTGTGTATGGTATTCCACTTTGCACGTCCTACAAACCCATTAATGACTAGGCCTACTTTAGAGTACTTTTATCCAAGTTTGCTGAGCTTTCAGTAAGTTCTAAAAAAAAGTGCTCAGCCATTTTAAAATATGAGCATACATATTCTGTGTGTCTTAGACCTGCACCAAAATATGAGTCAGTGTGTGCATGATGAGTCTTTTACAGCGCATGATTGAAACACTACCTCCTAGCCTGGACTCCTCCAGAGCCAAGACAATAAACTGTTAGATTTAGTCAAGGGCTTTTTTATGCATCCTAAAAAGCCCAAAATAGGAGAAAAAAAATGCCATACTCTGACCAGACACAGGGGCCCGTGTTTGCTGTTCATCTGGCCATGACTGAATAGAATTCATATTCAATTCAACCATAACAGTTGTACAAGAGACCCTTGGGCAGGCACTCACCTTGGCTCTCTTCTTCTTGTCCACTCCAAAGAACTTGCCGATCTGG
Organism: Engraulis encrasicolus; assembly: GCF_034702125.1. Classification (NCBI taxonomy): domain Eukaryota; kingdom Metazoa; phylum Chordata; class Actinopteri; order Clupeiformes; family Engraulidae; genus Engraulis; species Engraulis encrasicolus. Next base: position 14,383,506 of record NC_085876.1, on the reverse strand, counting down.
TCCAGGAGGCCAGGGGCCTTCTTCTTCCTGCCCAGTCCTGAGAGACCTGAGGTGCTTGCCGTGGCCATCCTGACTGCTGCTTAGGTTTGGCTACGGTAGTACGCGGATGTGCTGCTGCTGCTGCTGCTTCGGTTGGAGGTACTCTGAGTCTGGCCTGGAGAGGAGTCCTGAGTCCACTAACACACACCACACTACAGCTAGTCCAGCCCCTAAAAATCCCCAACGCTCCTCTGAGTTTCTGACGTCTTCAGCTCCGTTGGTCTTTGAAGAGACACCCCACACACACACACACTCTCACACACACACACACACACACACACACACACACACACACACACACACACACACACACACACACACACACACACACACACACACACACACACACACACACACACACACACACACACACACACTCACACACACCCCTTGTGGCAAAGCATCATGGTCCGTGAGGTGGCTCCGTGAGGTGGGGGTGGTGGCGGTGGGGGTGGGAGAGGGTTCGGGTTGGGAGGCGTGGTCCCTTCTCCGGGCTGTGCCAAGCGGTCTTTGGACCCAGCCTTGCCTGTGACCTCTGGAGTCTGTCACTGCTGGCTGTTGAGGAGAAGCCATTGTTCCCCAGTGCTTCGCATCTGCTTCAAATAAACAAGGCCATGTCTATGAGTGAGAACCTGGTCCCCATGCAAAACAGGGGCGCGGGCCAACAAAGCAGTCCATTGTTCTACAGGGTGATTTCTACCTATTATACAAATAGATCGCATTTTGATGTCACTTTGTATATTTATTCCTTGAACCACAGTCCAGTTCAGATGAATGCATTTCAGGGGAATATTGTATGTTTTGAAAGTTGGCAGTTTGACTTGGGCATGGAATGGTTGTGCCATGCGGTTGTCCAAAAGTCACAATGACCGGGGTCCTACAAGGTCATGACACTCATTAATTAATTAATTGAGTTGCATTTGTGGAAGCGACTTCATGTAATCTATTATCTATTCTGCGTGCATTGTCTTGTCATAATATTTGTCAGATTCAACTATTGTGACCCTGACACATAACTGTTTGTATGAGTGTTGAAAAATGTATAATGGTGGCTTCTGGAAATGGGGATCAGTGTGCACAAAGAGCCAAGTGTCCTCTGTTGGGTATTACACTGCACGACTAAACCTCACTGGCTTAGCATACAAATATTTTTTTACAGTTGGCTTTTGTGGTGTGATTATTTTGGCCTGTTGGGAGAATGTTGTTGACTGTTTTTCTCCTTTTGAAGACAGATTTCATTTTGGCAAAAACAAGTCGAAGGGCTTTGATTTATCTCTTGAGACATCTCAGGTTTCCATTTGTAAATGTCTGGCACAACAATGAGAAACAATATTCATTTCCATCCTTTTAGGAGATTCTTTTTTTAAAGGGCATTTTGCCTTTATTGTTGACAGGCCAGTCGAGCAGAGACAGGAAATGAGTGGGGAGAGGGAGAAAGACAGGGAAGGATCGTCAAATGACCCAGGCCGGAATCGAATCCGGGTCGCCGGCGTAGCACAGTGCTCTACCGTTAGGCCACGGCAGGGCCCATTTTAGGAGAGTCTATTAAATTCTGCTTGTAAGATCCTATTTTTGAGTGCACTAATCTTTTTCTTTAATTTTGTTGTTATCTGTTGTAACAAAGCAAATGCTACCGTCAAGAGACAGAGACAGAAACACAATGGTGTACAATATCTTTTACAGGCTAACATACATATTGAAAGAAGTTTTTTAAAGGGACACTGTGTGAGATTTTTAGATGTTTATTTCCAGAATTCATGCTGCCCATTCACTAATGTTACCTTTTTCATGAATACTTACCACCAGCATCAAATTCTAAATATTAATTATGACTGGGAAAATTGCACTTTTCATACATGAAAAGGGGGATCTTCTTCATGGTCCGCCATTTTGAATTTCCAAAAATAGCCATTTTTAGCTGCACGAATTACTGTACTTGGACCATACTAGAAAATATTTGTTTATTACTTAGTAAACTTTCATGTAAAGATCAAATTTGGCAATAGGCAGCCCAGTTTCAATGAGCAGCATAGTTGCAGTACCTTTTTTGGCCATTTCCTGCACAGTGTCCCTTTAAAGGTTTTTAATGCCGCCACAGTAGCATGACCACTCCATGCAGACACCAGCAGTGTAACTTGGCATTGCCTCAGCAGATGCTATCACTACATGTGCCATATTGTGTGTGTGTGTGTGTGTGTGTGTGTGCGTGCGCACGCGTGTGCAGGGAAGCCGACAGAGGGGGGCAAAGGGGTCAGTTGTCCCGGGCCCAGAGAGAAGGGGGGCCCAGAATTGGGTCCTCATATCATTGCATGTATTGCGGCAAGGGGGCCCTTTCAGATGACTCTGTCCCGGGCCCAGCCAAAGCTGTCAGCGTCCCTGTGTGTATGTGTGTGTGTGCGTATGTGTGTGTGTGTGTGTGTGTGTGTGTGTGTGTGTGTGTGTGTGTGTGTGTGTGTGTGTGTGTGTGTGTGCATGCGTGCCTGTGTGTGTGCATGCGTGGACATCGGCATAATACAGGGCACTGCCATCCTGCAACCACACAAGCACACTGCTCATTCTGATGTGCGGCAGCGGCAGCTATGAGGAATCCGGGCCGGGCCAGAGTGTTTGTCTGCGACCGCATCCATCCACCGGTCCACAGAGGCCGGTTTTGTCAGAGCCTTTTGTCAACCGTGTGCCCCTAGCGCAGCGCCCACTGGCAGCACAGAGAGATAGCCCGCACTGCAGGAATGCACCGAGTGGGCAGGTCACACTGTTTGGTGCCCTTGTGTCAAGAAGACGCGGGGCTTTGTTGTCCCGGCGAGGGGTCAAGGAGGGGAGCGGCCCAGCACAAGGGGAGAGGAGAGGCGGCCACGGACAGGGACAATGGCCACCATGGATGCTTAGCTGTGGGGCCCCAGTGTTGCTTATAGCCCCCCCTTCCCCACCACCACCATCCCCCCATCCCACCTCCAGAGGCATGCGGTGGTTTGGGGGCCAAAATCACCCACACGTCCAACAGGCAGCTGTGAGGGATTCTTCGAGGAACCGCGGCAAAGAGATGCAAGGGAGTCTCACACACACAATACAATAGGGATAAGGAGGGAGGGATGTAAGAGGCCATGTTATTCTGCCAAGGAGGTTCATGCACAGACGCTGCACTCTCAGCTGGCATGACCTTTTTCTTACATTCTGTCCTTAAAACAGCACCATCTTTTCTTTTTATTTCCCAAAGTGAATTGGCACTTCTCAACCTGATGAAAAACATTGGCATGACCCAAAAGGAGGAGCACAGGCAAATACATTTTGGGTTTAATGACTCTTGTGTGAATATTGAAGAAAAAAATAAATTACCCCCAAAATACGTAGAGTAAATGATTGTGTATTTTACCCATTAAATATGGACAGAAAAAAAACATCCTATTTCTGGTCATATAATAGGTTATTGATGACTTTGAGATATTAACTGATATTCTAATGTGGCTTCTTAATGTACACAGTGCAATGTCGTGTGAAGAGAGCATTGTTGCGGCCGATGAGAGAACCGATACACACATTCTACCGCCATTGTAAACATTCCGGTGTAAATATCTATCGCCTTCCTTCCACGTTCATGAGACGCCTCGCGTCTATAGTAGCTGACAGAAGATGAAGGCGTGATTCTGTAGTAACGCAAAACAAACAGCTGCATTATATGTTTGCCTCGCAGAGAGGAAAGAGTTTTGCCAAGTGTTGATGGAATCAATTGGCTCGCTTTGCCAGCAAGGGAGGGATTAGCATAGGTTTGTTTGTCTGCCAAGGGGAACACTATAAGGACAGAACAGGGCCACGGAGCTCCCATGTGACAAAAGCTCTGTGTGTGGCCCAGCTGGCTTATTTTAGAAAAAAATAGAGGGAAAATGCTTTTTTAAAAATCTCACCAAGAATGTTCAGGAAATGTAATTAAAAAACAATTGTCATTCAAATGAATTTAAATAAATGCGTGTGTCGGAGATTCTCACTAAGACAGACATATTATGGTGTTGTAGTACATAGGCCTACTACGTAGACATGACTTTTAAACATGACTTTTAAACAAAGCTACTCAGTTATTTTGGTATAATCACTGGAGCATTGCAACCTTGTCTTAAACAGGGCAATGTGAATTGATCGAATTCCAAGACCAGGGTAGGAGCAATGTGGGGTTAGAAGGCTTGCTCCACCAGGCCATTTCAATGGATGAAAATGCAACAGATGCACTCACATCCCCTCTACTGCTACAGGTATCATACTTGGAATCCTCCGATCCCAAGGTCCTAACGCACACCCCTACACTCTAAGCCAGGGGTGGGGAACCGTATTCTTTCGAAGGGCCACTTCAAATTTTATTAAGTCCTCCAAACGGCCATACTATGAACACAAAGCAGGATTTCCCCCTGCACTTTAGGCCTATATTGAAGGCAGACACCTTTACAACAGGCATGACCTTCACTAGGTTCCCTGAAAATATAACCTAATTGTATTGCAAATGTAACTGATAGATTTCTTTGTGAAACATGTCATATTTCATGTGAAACTGCATAATATTAAAATTATATCATGGCAGCCTCAAGGGCCACAAGCGGCCCTCGAGACATAGGTTCCCCAACCCCTGCTCTAAGCCAAGGTCGGACGCTGCCTGTCAGCTGGGTCCATTTTTTGAGTCAATGCTCCTGTCTGCTGCTGCTCCAACTGCTGCCGTCCACTAGCACAGAAGTGGGAACCCTTTTGATTGGCCACAAAATACTGTCAGGGTTGGATAAGACGACCTCAAGGTCTGTAAACGGCCTTCAAGATATACTGTAGGTTCCCCACCCCTGCACTGGCGGATGCGGCCTGCCAGGTGGGTCAATCCCGCACCAAACTTGTAGAGAAAAGCTCTAAGAATTTCAAAATAAGCAATCTTTAACCCATTACAACATTAGCTGAAGTGGCCTGAGATTTCAGCTTTTTAAGAGATCAACTGAGATGAGTTTGAGGATTCTCCAGAGAAACCCATGACAACTGCTGTCAAATGTCTGTTTCTTCAGTTAAAATTAATATTTGATTGGCTAGGCAATATTGAGGAGATAAACTTCATATTTGATTGACTAGGCTATAATGAAGCATTAGTCTAAAAACCTCCTCATCTTTAGGCTACAGTACACTCTACTGAGATGCACTCTGGACTCTGTGTGTGTAAATGGCGGACACAGAGAAGATCCACCTTTTTATGTATGCAAAGTGTCCTTTTCTCAGTCATAATTCTTCTCCGTGTCACCTCTGCTACTGTGTAAGACGGTGGCCAGTGGAGAAGATCCACCTTTTCATGCATGAAAAGTGCAATTTTTCAGGTCATAATGAATACTAAGAATTTGATGGTGGTGCCAAGTATTCATGAAAAAGGTAATATTTGTAAATGGGCGGTATGAGTTCTGGAAATAAACTACTAAAAATGCACCTTGTGTAACAATGCACTATTGGTATGCATGTCACTTGGATTCTAAACAAGTGCATGTAGCTTACTGTAACATTTGTATGTTGAAATGGGATTTGTGATGATGCTCTGGGAGTTAAAGTCTTCTGTTTGTACTGAACTGACATTATAGCATGCTTTTGCGTGGATTTTTTTGTGAATGCTCATTCTAATCACACAGAGACACACACACACAATATTCCTGCTGACTGCAAGTGTCTAGGTGGATTACCTCACCTAAATATACCCAAAATAAAGCAATAATAGCAATACAAGACTTTTGTTAACATTCATCAATAAAATAGTTATGTTAGCATTTACTTAATGTCATTATGTCAGTTAACAACATTGTTTTCAACAGGCTTGAGTGTTTTGGTGCGGCCTTGTGAATACAAGCATCATAGAAAGTGTTACTGTGTTAAGTGATGTGTCTTGCCACGGACAGGACATTTTGAACATTTTATTGCTTTACTTTACTTTCGCTTCTCCAGGGCCACATTACCAGAGAAGCCGTTTTTTTTACACACACACGCACGCATGCACACACACACACACACACACTTGGGGCCTGCCTGCAGCATTGCACTAAGCGCCGGCACTAAAAGCTGCTTAACAGGAGCAAATGTGGGGGTTAAGTGCCTTGTCCAAGGCCACACCGCACAGCAGAGGGCGGCTAATAAGTGAGTAGTAGCCCAGAGTGCTGCCGTCTCTTCCAAAGCCACATACAGCTTTTTAATGTCTCAAATCAACACTGATTTCCCCCTCTATCTGGAGTTAAAAGCCTCCCATTTGATAGCCGGGTGAGTCCATTTACTACACGCAGGGCCGATGACAGCTTTTGCTGGGCCCGGGACAAAGTCATCTGAAAGGGCCCCACATCCAATACATACAATGTAATGAAAACTCAAATTTGGGCCCCCTTTCTCCTTGGGCCCGGGACAACTAACCCTTTTGTCCCTCCCTGTCGGCTTCCCTGAGTGCATGAAGGCAAGTGTTTAAAGGTTGCTTGATGTGTCATATACTTCTCCAGACGAAGGATGAGGGGCATTTGAGGTAGAACAACGCTGGGAAAAAAACAGCAGGCTCTAATGTGTGATTTAATTATGTAGTCATGCATTTTAAGTATAGCCTGTGGTGATGTGACCTGAGTAGGTTTTCATCTTTTTGGTTTGGTGTTATGCAAGCAGTCAAGGATTTCTTTTATTAATGTTGAAATGGAATGACTATCAAATTGAAGCGTCTTCCAGTGTGATGTTGTGACTGCCCTTGAACCGAAGTTGAAGTGAACTGGCATTGAAGATGTAGACAGGGTTTGCCAAATGACCAAAGTATTACTTAATTGAGACTTAATTTACTAGAAGGGAGATTACACCATATTGTACCTTGGCTTTTAATGTTCTTCTTATTTACAGAGGTGAACTTAATGTCAATTACAAGGACTTGGGGAAAACGAAAACAATAAAGCCTGTGGTCATTAAAATATGCCATGAATTCACAGTCGACACCTTCTCTGATGAGATGATTGATTTATGCACAAACCAAGTGGAGCACTGACCTCATTGCTTATTCACAACCGCTCCCTTTACTTGGCCCGGGAAATATACGCACCAAAAGTACACACAGAAGAACAGTTCCAAAGACAAAAGAGATTGAGGACGGGACAGGATGGGACAGGGATGGGAGAGGGAGGGAAGAATTCAAAAGGAATTCAAAATGGACTGACTGAGCTACCCAACGACTCCTCATCACATTAAAACAGTGCATGCCTCCGTTAGCTTAGACGAGCGTCCCACTCAGTGGACTTTTTGCCTGTGTGTGTGTGTGTGTGTGTGTGTGTGTGTGTGTGTGTGTGTGTGTGTGTGTGTGTGTGTGTGTGTGTGTGTGTGTGTGTGTGTGTGTGTGTGTGTGTGTGTTAGGTAGTTGGAGGAGGAGGAGTGGGGATGGTGGGAGTTGATCTGTTCAAACTATACAAGGGGAAGTTGCAAACTGCTTGCAGCCTGCTGCCCTTCTCAGCATCCTTTAGAAGCCGTATTTAGCTTGCGTCTGTCGGCGAGACAGCTTGTTGTCTGACCACGAGTTCTTCAGCTCCAGTTCCCGTTCCTTGGCCTGGGACACAAAAAACGATATTGTTAGCAACGTCAAAAAACAAACAAACAAAAAACCAATGTACGCAATGTATGGAAAGGCAAAACAACTGTTGGTTGGTTGGACAGTACAGATGAAGTTTCACTTCTGAAATTGTCTTTTCATTCGGCTTAACTTCACTACTACAAATTAGATTCCGATACAACAATAATCAACACAGTTTAAAAAGCTAAACTAATAAAGTCTAACCTAATGCAATACAAAATGTGAAAAGTGCAAAACATTAGAAATGCCATTTCAAACAGCTTGAAATGCACCGTAATTATTATGAATTTAGTTCTTGGTTGCCATCATTGTCAATACCCCAAACTTTACCTTACATTTAAGAGCACTGAAAACTAGTTTTTGAGCTCACCTGGTGGATGAGATACGTGATCTGGTGTTTGCGTCTCTGCTGTCCTGTTGGTTGACCTCCCTTTTTCTGAAAAATAAAATGGAGTCGGTTACAGGAAGCTTGTACTCAACACCACGGTGTCGTTCCGTTGTCTGCAATGTTTGTTGCAAACAACTGGTGCACAGCATCTAAAACCTACTGAAAAGCCTATTGTAATGCTTATACAGTAGGTACCCCATTATTGTTTTTAAGTTATTGGCACCCCATAACTTTATTGACAAAATGTGTAATATACACAACTTATACCATCCTGATATTTTCATATATTTGGAACTATTAATAACTAAAGAATGATGCTGCCACCACCATGCTTCACTGTAGCTAAAGGTGATGTTCAGTGTTTTTGCGTCAAACATTCCTTTTGGAATTGGGTCCAAAAAGTTCAAACCTCGGTTTTATCAGACCATAGCACATTCTGCCACATGTATTTGGGAGATTTCGGATGTCCTTTGGCAAAATAAACTCAATCAAGGTTGAACTTTTTGGACATGATTCCAAAAGGTAAGTCCTTATGTTTGGCTAAAAAACAACACTGCACATCACCCAAATAAAACCATACCTACAGTGAAGCATGGTGGTGGCAGCATGATGCTTTGGGGCTGTTTTTCTTTACCTGGAACTGGAGCCTTAGTCAGGGAGGAGGGAAAAATGAACTGTTCCAAATACCAGTCAAGAGTTGGCACAAAACCTTCAACCTCCTGCTAGAAAGTTGAAGATGATCTTCTTTCAGAATGACAATTACCGTAAGCGCACACCTACATCAACAAAAGAATGGCTTCACTGGAATAAGATTAAGGTTTTGGAATGGCCCATCCAGAGTTCAGACCTGAATCCTACCGAACACCTGTGGGGTGATCTGAAGAAGGCAGTGCAATGGACATGCCCTCGCAATCTGCCAGATTTGGAGCACTTTTGCAAAGAGGAGTGGGCAAATATTGCCATATCAAGATGTGCCACACAGATAGAGTCTTACGCAAAAAGCCTAGGTGCTTTAATAAAGGCTGAGGGTACTGCAACAGAGTAGTAAGGATGTGCCTACTTATGCAACAATGTTCATTTAAGTTTTTACATTTCTTTTTTTCCTTTTAAAGCTTTGAGTTAATTTTTCAATTGCATTGTACAGATTATAAATGATATGAAAAGTGGAAAAAGTTGTGAATTCATTTGTTTGTCTTTTTTTTTAAATCACAAAAAACATTTGAACCGGGGTTCTTTCTCCTACACCTCCTTCCTTCTCCTGCATCCTCCTCCTAATACACCCTTCTTCATCCTCCACTAGGGATGCACCGATGCACTTTTTTCCTCTTCCGATCCATTCATTTCTTGCAATATTGTCATCACCATCCTCTACAGGTAAGTATGACATGAACAAATGTACACGTGTCTCCCAAAATGTGGGACAAAGATGGCCAGGATCAGAAATCTTAGGAAACTTTCAGTGCAATCACTGAATTATATTGATATTGGAACCCGATACTGACACTGGACCGGATCGGCCCCACCCCCATCTCTTCCTCCTCATCATTACATTACACTTAGCTGACACTTTTACCCAGAGTGACTTACAGTTACTGTATTTACATGGTATTGGTTACAGCCTCTGGAGCAGTATGGGATTAGTAGGTGCCTTGCTCAAGGGCACCACAGCCATGGACTGTGGTACGGAGTAGAAGGGAGGGATTCGAACCGGAAACCCTCTGATCTGAAGCCCATCTCCCTAACCATAAGGCCACGTGGCTGCCCAGATGGCGCTCCCCCTCCGCCTCACCTTGCTGAAGGAGCTGCGCTCAACCTTCTCCTCGGAGATGTTCTTGGTCATCCAGTTCTGGGTGCCACTCAGCTGGTCATCTCCTCGGATCTCCAGAAACTTCACCTCCTCCTTGCCCTGGTTCCTCTTGCCCTGCAGACGCCGGAACTACAACAAAATTGGCTTATTTTAGAGACACAAAGTAGAAGTAAAAGTACTGTGATGGATGCAATTATAACTAATAGTATGGTAATATGTTATTTGCAAATAAGTAATATACAATACATTACCACACAACATATTTTTATATAGCGCAGTATCACAACAATTAAGTATCAAACTACTAGAGTTAATGACATCCATAACAGTACTTCTATTTAACACATCTCTGTTTAGTTTGTTTAATGTATTGTCAATAATGCAACTGTGGCTATTTCATAGCTAAGACATCACATGTCTAAAAACAACAATCACATAAATAAAAAACCAATGCAATTAGCTTTTTTTTAAAAGGACGGGACGGGAGTTGGCAAATTGGAAAGAACCCCAGATGTGAAGTCAAAATGGATTCCAAGATGGCCGACCGTGCAGCACATACTACAGTATAATACACACTCTGTTCAGCTGCAAAACTATGACAACCATCTGGGACGCCTGTGCAAACTATTGCACCTGGGTGACATGACCCAATTTGTATAACACTGTGCCAGATACGACTGTGTTGAGAATTATACCACTATCATACTATTTCTAATACATACTGTGTGTGTTATCACCCTTTTCTAAACTATGCAATGCTTTGATATACCAGCTACCGGTATTTTCACCAGAAGATTACTATCATCTGTGTTTCCAATTACATGAACAATCCTAGATATTGCCACCCAACTTAGGTACTGGCACTCAAACATATAATGTGAACTGGCGAAAAGCAGAGACAGTAGACAATATGCACACTGTAGCAGGCCTAGTATTTTCCAGCAGATTATAAATGGGTTCTAAATTTTGTTTATAACCTGACTGTGCGAACCTGGTTGTGCACAACTCAACCTCTGACCGCTGTCGGTCAAAAAATTAGCTCACGTGGTTTGCTTCCAGTGTCTTGCCCCTCCTCATAACATCATGTTGATAAACACTGAGAACCCATGTATAGTCACCAAAAGACAAGAACACTGAGAGATAAGACTAAATCTTACTGCCTCATCGTCGAAAACTGAGGATGATCCTCCCTGCTCCGGCTCTGCCTCTGGATAGTATCCCCCAGAATAGTACGCCTGGTCAGAAAACACAGCGTTAGAATAATGCAGGAATGCGAATCAAAACATCCACTTCAATAAAAGTCATTCATTTCTCAACTCTGCAACCATACAGTGCAAGGTTTTTTTCTCTCTCAGCCATCACAGTGGGAAAGCTGGTCTCCTAAGTCGTTGTGGGTTTGTGATTTAGACCACACAAAATGCTTCTATTACATTTATTCATTTATTATGCCCAGGCAGAACAATTTTTTGATCTTCCGTGATTAAAATGTTGTAATGCAACAAATGAAATAATAAATACAATAAAAGGATTACAAGTGCACAGAGTTTAACTTTAATCGACTATTCGGCACCTCAACACAGGATGTAAATAAGGCTGTTTGGTAACTCCTCGAAAAACAGGAAGTACACAATTTTGTCATTTTATCAGCGGTGCATTTGTGCCCAACTGGATATTAGGTACGGTGACATGGGGGGATGGTGCCATCAGCCTAATCCCTGACTTTAAGAGGGGCCTTTAAAAAAACACATGCCATCTGCTGGCAGAATACATCACAACACCAACCCCACCCAAGCTCTCATGGGACTCAAAGTGGCACTAAGAAAAATCCTTATTATGACAGAGCTGGCTACGAGAACTAGCCTACATGGCCACTTGTAATTCATGTGGCAACAAATCGGCCAATAATAATAGAAAGTGAAAAGGCTCAATGTGGCACTCATTTAGGTAGGTGACATGAGGACTTGTAGTGGCAATGTGCAAGAAACAAATTCTTATTGCAACACCACTGATCAAGATTAATGGGGAGCTAATAACAGGGTTGAATGTTCCACTCTGTCATTACTTGGCCAATAATAATAAAAGGACATGATGAGGCTTGACATGCCACTTATTCACTTAGGAGACTATTGTTTATATTCGTCCTGGGATTCTGTTGAGATGGGCAGCTTCGTCCAGATCAGCTACCAACAGGCTGTTAACACAGCCCAGACCCAAACCCCTGACTCCCAGGGATGCTACTCTAGTGCAGTGGTTCTTAACCTGGGGTGCGGGCATCCCCTAGGGCTGCGGCAGAGATTTCAGGGGGTGCACGGAATTTTGTTTGTGTTGAGGTCAAATCAAAACCAAATTACCGGTAATACGTGTTTTGGTCCCCATGTAAAGGAATTAAGATATTGATTAGTGTCTCAAGCAAGAATCATTGTAATTAATCACTTCAATCCTTTTTCAGGGCGTATACACGTGTAGAAGTTGGGGTACTTGGGGGATGCACAGATTGTCTTTGGCACAGGTAAAGGGGTGCTTTGAGAAAACAAGGTTAAGAACCACTGCTCTAGTGCATCAATAAGGCTTGGTAGCTCAGCTCGATGGGCAGCACATAAACACACTCCACCAGCCCCCTTCTGTGGTACCTCTGTGGCCGGCTCTCCTCCCTCATCCTCTTCTGCATCCTGGTACTGCTGGTACCCAGCCTGCTGTGGTTGCTGCTGCTGTCCACCAAAGTCTGCACCCTCAGCGCCCAACACCCCCGGCAGGCGCGCCCCAAACTGCAGAGGGGCGTTCTCCGTGCCGGGGGGAAGAGGGGGAGGCATGGCACCCGGGCCCGAGGGGGGGGCGAGTGCATTGTCCTTAGCCACCGGTAGGGCAGGCTGCTGCTGCTGCTGTGAGGAACTCTCCCCCAGGGAGAAGTAGTTCTCCGGGGCCAGCTCCTCATCGCTGCCCTCCTCATCCGCCGCCATCTGGCGCGCGAGCTGCATGGCGGCGTTCTTGGCCGCTGCCTTGATTGCTGAGGGGGAGGCGGTGGTGGTGGCGGCAGAGGAGCTGGAGCTGGAGCTGGAGCTGGAGCCGGACAGGCCTCTGACGGGAGCCTTGGTGGCGGCCTGAGTCCTGGAGGCAGGTGGGGCCGCTGGCTGCTTGGTGAGGGTATGTGGGACTAGCTGACGGTTCATCTCTTTCACCACCATGTTTTTGGGTTGAGGGAGCAGACCAGATAGTCCCGTACCCTGAAACAAAACAAGTGGAGATGTGGAGATGATGAGCAGACCTTTTTTAAATACCTTAGAATTTGAATGACGTCATTAAACTCATAGTTCTATTTCTTGTCACAGCGCTATTTCGTAAAGAGAGCATCAGGCACCACTCACTGATACTGGAAAAAATCACAATGCTCAGTCAGATTTTCCAATATATTCTGTTAACTGAGGCATCATTCACTTACCTGTGGCTGAATCTTCTTCTTTCTCACAGGTTCATCGTCATCCGAGTCTGACTGATAAAAAAGAAATGGTATGTCAAAACACTCCTTGCTGACAAAGCAAACAGTTTATTGATTGTTTATAAGAAATGTGTTGGTTGCAGCACAAGTTTCCCCAGTACTCACGTCTGCAGTCTTTAGGGTTGGGACGGTGATTTTCACCGGCTCTGTGCGCTTCTTGGGTTTGGGTAAATCGAATAGCGAGCCTTTCGTTTCCACATTTCCCTGAGGTTTCTTGAGAAAACCTGGCGTTGGATTTTCCGACGCATTGTCTTTAGTAGAACATTTACTCTCCAAGCGTGCACCTCCACTGCCACTCTGTTGAGGAGCCCTTTTTGGTGGTGGCAGAGTTGCAAACAGTCCCCCTCCAACTTTGCTTTCTGTTGGACGACTGACAGGCTTGTCGTCTGAATCGCTGTCAGAATCGCTACTTCCATAGGCTACCAAAGACATGTCTGCTATTAGATTTGATCTGCTTATTCCAAACACATATGAAAGTACTTATTGTGTTGGCAAGGAATTTGACCTCTCACACAGACAAGCTTACCCTACCAGCTGTTCTCGTCACTGCAACAACACAAATTGACAAGCTACTGTACGGTCATCGTGTACTCATAAACAATCGGACAAGTTCAGGGACAGTGGATGCCTTGCCTCTGCAAGTTGTCTGCAGAAATAGACTCAATACTTTGCAACACCACACAGAACACAAGGCAAATGCACATTGAAAATCAGACTACTACGAACTTGCAAGATCAAATGGGCGTGTGCATAAATGAAGGATTTATCAAAGCATTTAAACTCAAGCAGGTCGTTCTCAGCTCATCTAAATATTTGCAACTGAAGTATTCAACTTTATATTTAAAAAGACAGCTAGCGAGCTACTTAAAAACATTAGCAAGTCATGCTAATTCCGTAGCTTTAAAAGGAGAGTTTGGTGTAAACCACACCTATTGCAGCCAACGCCTTGTGTAAGAATAATTACCTTGTCTTAGATATATTTCAAAACAAATACCATGTCAGTTAATACAGAAAAACAGTCCTGGTTTAGGCCTTTGGAGTACGGGGAACCAGACCAAAACTGGACACTGCTTAAAAGAAGCAACATAAATATTTCACAACCGGGTAGCTACCACAGCCAAAATAAAAGTCACTGTATTCGATGAAAACTCCACGAAGGGAATATGTCTCTTGCGACGGTCTTTGTAATATTAGTAGTAATAATAGGCACGGTATAATTGACATTACTGTCACAAAAATAAAAGAATATGGATTTTGTTTGAAATGTGATAGCAACAAATGCAACACCTTGTCATGATAACAAAAAACAGTGCTGGACATATTCAACATCATGCATACATTCATGATATGAATATATAAAAAATACGTCCTCTTTCCCCCCAAAAAATGAAAGTACAGGGGAAAACAATATTCGCCATCAAAAAGACTTCTTCGAGTACATTCTTATGCACAACTTAGATAATCAGACACAGACTTTTACTCGCTCTTTCACCCGGATGTGGTACATGTTCAGTTGTGTTCCTCCTTGCTGACATTGAGGTGCGTGCATGCATTTTCTCCGAGCTGTCTTGGTTGGATCCTAAACAGTGAGCTGGTCTTAGTAAGTAGTTCTACTTTAATTTTCCCTAAAGTGATGCTTGTTCGTATTCACACTCTGACCAGGATTCCCCTCCACCAGGTTGCACCGTACGAGTTCTTTCACCAGGGCAAGTGTTGTAGACAGCTAGCCATCATGATTTCCCTCTGGGATCATCGTCTTTGGGTCAGTGTCATTGAGAGTAAATAGAATTCTATTTACTGTCAATGGGTCAGTGTAGAATGAGTTGTGATCCGCCTAGTTGTGGTATGTTTATGCAGTTGACCATAAGTGTAGTTTATTGTTTATAGTTTATTGCCATTCAGCGCTTCATATTTTTCTGTGTTCCTTCTCTTGCTATGGACACAGCCCAAATAGTTGCACTCAAAGTGGAGGATGACAGGGTCTCAGGTCTTGGTAAAGGCAATGGTTGTAGTACCAGTAACAGTCTGCTAATAATCATGTCATGGGCTATTACAAATGCCTAACACAACACACTATCCAAAGACTTTCTGCATCTTTGACTGTAGAGCTATGATCACTGGTCACTGAACTGATGTAGGCCAATTTGCTTACATAATCGTTTAACTCTGACAATATTCACCACCCAGAGTAGGCTACTGTGTATTTTATTTATGTATGTTGACCTAGTTATGCTTTCAGTTTATCATTTCATCATTAAAATTATTAAAATGTTATTACTTTTACTACTATTTGTCACCTAAAATGTTAAAATGTAACTCAAAACGTTGAACGCTCAATTGTTTAATTTTATTGAAGACATTGGAATTGTTCAATCCTTTCCTGGTTCAAGATGTGTATATTGCCACCCCAGACATACAGGCACCATGAGGCTGACTGCCTTGATGTGCATGGCAGCCAAAGCGGCCTATCCCAAAAACTACCGCTATGGTTCAATGAGACCCTGGACTTTCGTGGCACTGAAAAGGAATCCGCCGGGCAAGCAGAGAAGAAAGATCTTTGTGGACAAGATCCCAAATGAGGAATGGTCCGTTTTCAAAGGCGACACGGTATGTTTTCCACCAACATCTTGTGGAATCTGAAATGTGTGTGTTTCATGTGTTGTTTTTGTAATGCATGTTTTAATTTAAGTTCATGCCATGTTCAGTCTGAACTGGGGTTCTCATTCTGCATGTTTTTTTTTATTATTATTTTTACATCTGACAGCCTTGTAACATTTATTTGCCTTCCCATTTGCATCTTACACAAGATCCTACAGCATTTATTATTGAGACAGTGAGGGTTTTCCCAGTGCAGACACAGTAATACGCACACCTACTTCATCTCAACAACAATGTGAGGGCTCAACTCTAAACTGACGGGTGTGTGTGCTTGTGTGTGCTTGTGTGTGCGTGTGTGTGCGTGTGCGTGCGTGTGTGTGTGTGTTATGCAGGTGGAGATTTTGGCTGGAAAGGACAAAGGAAAGCAGGGCAAAGTGACCCAAGTATTCAGACATCGCAACTGGGTCATTCTGGAGGGCCTTAATACGGTAATATAAACACAGTGTTTAACACAGCATGAGCTCTTCTTAGCCACATACACAGTTGACACATTTCATGCTGTTTTCACGCAACTAGCAGCCAATGAATGCATTTCTATGACGCATATATTTTCTTTACACACAGCATAATAACAGCCACAAAATCGTGTCTTTTATGGGTTATTTTCAAATGCTAACACACAGTGTGTCAAAAATGGAAGTACATCATAAATCGTATTACAATAATAAAAAAAATGCCTAGCTTGCCCAAACGTTCCAATTTCAGTTGGTCCGTTCTGTTGATAGTTTTTGTCAGTAGTTGTTACAGTCAAAAGTGAAATTGCACGGAAAGTGATTGCAGATTGGAAATGCACATTTAGGCATTTTCAGTTAAGACTGAAATGGTGGCAAACTATGATGAAAAAATGTGCTAACATTTGTTGCTTCTTTGTGTGTCTCCCAACAGCATTTCCGCTACATTGGGAAGAGTGGGGAATACAGAGGCACCTACGTCGCCAGTGAATCTCCATTACTGCTGAGCCAGATCTCTATCATAGACCCCACTGACAGGTAATGTCTGACCGTCGGCTTATAAAATGAGCTTTACATCTGTCTCACAACACATCTCATTTGTTCCCTCTGCCAGAAATGCCTCTGTGCTTTGATATTCAGCCTAGAGTTAAGAAAGTGAATGTGTTCGTACAAAATGACAAATGATAGTGAAGGTTGCAGCCAGACATCAACCAACACAAAGCAGTGGGTAGATAAGCGTCATAATTCTGTATTTAGTAAGTAGTACTGCATTATTGTATGTGACCCGGATTAGGCCTTTCTTGTGACATTT
This sequence comes from Engraulis encrasicolus, assembly GCF_034702125.1. NCBI lineage: Eukaryota > Metazoa > Chordata > Actinopteri > Clupeiformes > Engraulidae > Engraulis > Engraulis encrasicolus. The sequence goes on along the minus strand of NC_085876.1, from coordinate 14,366,276 downwards.
ATACAATGAATTGCATAGTATGTTTATTCTTACATACTGTCATTTTTTCATAAGCTTAGAACAGCACATTGCCATGTGATGTACATCTCTCCTCTACCCCCTCTCAATAGGAAACCCACGGAGGTGGAGTGGAGGTTCACAGAGGAGGGGGAGAAGGTCAGGGTGTCCCTCAGGACGGGCCGCATCATCCCCAAGCCCCCCGTGCAGCGCAGCGATGGCATCGTCCCCGAGCAGTGGAAGGGTACATTTTTAAAAAAACTACTAATGCCTCTTTTCCACTGCCGGTTTTCGGGTAGGCCTACAGCTTGACAAAGCGCGACTCAGCTGCCACTTTTTGCTTTTCGAATAGGCACGACGCAGCTCAATCGTAAAGCAAAAAGTGGCGTCCGAGTCACGCTTTGTCGAGCTGTAGGCCTACCAGAATTGCGGCAGTGGAAAAGAGGCTTAAGTCTTGCTTTAAATTACATTAGGCAGATGCTTTTATACAAAGCGACTACACACTTAGTAGTTTTAACATTTCTTTCCAAGACATTGCTAGTGGTTGATCAACAGAATGAAAGGCGTTTCTGGATGTGCTTTGTCAGCCTCGATGGGCTTTAACTGTGCTGTAGAAAGTATGGTGCGTGAGCATCCAGAAACAAAACAAGGTGCTGCTGGATAATACGGATAAGACGTTGCTACTACTGCATAGGACATCTACTGGTCTCCTTGTGTGTTATTATATGGAATCTGATTTCCTTTGTTCCAGATGGACCTAAGGACACATCGACGGAGGATGCGTTACGGAAGACGTACACTCCATCTCTGAAGACCCTTCAAGAGGAGGTGATGGAGGCCATGGGTATCAAAGAGGAGAGGAAACAGCGGCCCACATACTGGTACTGAGCAAGCATGCGGGCTCAGAGACTGGACTGACTGCAATGTGCATCCTGAGTTCCATTTGTCAGGAACCATCAGTGGGACTATTATGTATTTATACACATGTTGTGTTTTTTAAAATACTATACTGTTTAAATGTAATTGTGTAAATGTCTTGTCTTTACGTGGGTTTCAAGATGACTATGAATGGTGAATTATTGTCAAAATAAAGACCAGTTCTTTCATTTCATATATTTTCAACCGGCATCCACATGAAATACATGGTTGGACATTCTTTTTTTTTACATAGCAATAAAACTGAAAAAAAAAAAACATCATGACTGTCTGTCAATCATACATTCAGGAACTTGAAGACATAAGTTGAGTTTTGGGTCAACCTTTTTTCCCCAGAATGTATTCATTAGGAGAGACCATCTTTAACAATAGCTTCAGTCTGAAGTACTCAAGGATAGCGGTTAGGACATAATTGACCAGTGCCCATCCTCCTCCATGACTGAGGTACCCTGAGTATGATACCATATTGCTGCGCTGCTTCCTTGCAGCGCAATTTGAGGCCGTCCCCCTTTCACGGGTGAATAAATAAATGAAATTTCATTGTGTAAAGTGGGCACTGTGTGCTATGGCGTGCATGTGGCAATAGGAGTTTCCCAGGTGGGCTTTCACTTTCACTTAGGATGGCTAGTAGTCCCCACAGCACAACTGAATGTTGTGGGGTTTTTTGTTTTGTGCTTTGAAGAATGCATCAAAATACCATACTAGATGCACAGCTATTACCGATAAGTGGTCACTAAAAATGAATAGGTTTATGAACCAGCAATATTGGCATTTCATCATGTTATCAGATATCCTTTGCGTCAATCATCTTAAGATTTCTAAAATTATTGTCTCACCCCATCAATCATTAAAAAAAAAAAACGGGTAATAAAAATTGAAGGATGGTCAGCTGGGTATACATGGAAAAAGATAATAAATGATTCGAAAACAATGATGTAAGCAAAGAAATTTTAATTCTCTGTCCAATTACAAATTGGTCAATGACACGAAGAAATTAGATACAAAATAACAAAAAGTCACCTGTGAAAAAGCTAAGAACGAAATTAAAAACATGATGCGTCTGACGGTGGAAGTCTAAGGGGGCATTGGTCTCATGGGCCCCCTGGGTGGCTGTGGGGGTCGTGGAGGCATCGGAGGTCCTCTCTGGAAGCCGAAGGGAGGGGGCCGGGGCGGGCCGCCACCGTAGCCTGGCGGGGGCATGGGAGGAGGTGGGCCTCTCATACCCATCGGTGGTCCTGCAAAACAATGCAATAATGAGCTTTGAATGCAAATGAACTTTGTATCTATTATTCCAAAACATGTACACACAATGAACGGCACAGTCAGAATGTTAACACTTAAGAATGCAATTTAATGCATTTTTAGCAATACACATTACTACATACTATATCGTTTTGCCCCAAGGGAAATAAGACTTTGATAAACATGACAGCAGTCAACTACTTTAGGTTGTTGTGAACATGTTCTACTATACTTTATAAAGGATCAAAGCACAAATGGAATAGTCATTGCACATTATGCATAGCAAATATTCAAGTAACAAGGTCAACACTAGCTAGTACTTGTCTTATAGTACTTGTCTATATCATGAAGAAGCATTTTGGGGTTTATTTGAGTTTTGTAGTTGAGTTGAAGTTGCATGGATACTGCTCGTACCCGTAGGCAGTGATCTAATGGCCATTACACCAAAACGCAGCTTGTGTGGTTAACCGGGACGTAAAAAACCCATAGATGCAGCACTTACCCATAGGAGGGGCGAAATGCGATCGGGGAGGCATGCCCATCGGGGGTGGGGGCATGCCTGGCGGGGGAGCCCTGTGCTGGTGCTGATGCTGGTGCTGGTGCTGGTTGGCACCTGGAGGTCCAGGAGGATGCACCATGCCAGGCGGGGCAGGGGGTGCCATGGGCATCGGAGGCATGTCTGCACACAAGACAAATGTGGGTCAGAAATGTGCTTCACTTTATTACAGAAACCACAGTCTTAACACATGCACACGCGCACGCACGCGCACGCACAAGCACAAGCACGTTCCCCCCTCGTGACTCACTTGGTGGCTGCATGCCATGGTGGAATGGTGGGGGGACGGGTGGAGGTCCTCCTGGTCCCCCTTGTCCGCCGGCACCCCCAGGGCCAGGGGGCATGGTCATACCCGGGGGCATCCCAGGAGGCATGGAGACGGGCGGAGGAACCGGCGGGAAAGCACCTGGTGGAGGCATGCCTGTGAAAGTGAAAGAAGACAGCGGGGTTAATAACAACAATGGATGAGGAACGTCTGTGAAGCTCCAAGAAGTCCTTTTACAGACTGAACAGTAAACATCAAATTGCTTTGTTTCCCTTTAGGAATAAAGCTGCTGAATTCATGTTGAGGGACTCATCATTTACCACCAACTATCAGTTCCCTTGTCTTGACTTGGACAAATAACTGGGTTCTGTATTTTATTTCTACAGGATTTAAAAAAAAATTAATCTGTTCTCCCGCTTCAGCCTAAAGGAAATCATGCACTCCGAGTCCGAACTGACAGCCCACCTACAACTAAACTCACCACCCCTCTCCTTCTGCTGGCAACTCACCTGACATGGGCATGCCGTGTACTACAGTTATAAATAATAATAATAATAATAATAATTGTATTTGTAGAGCACAAATTCATACACAGCATGTGTGACGGAGGTGTTCCTGCACAGTTCATCCCCCTCGTGGCCGCGAACCTGCCACCTCCTCAACTACATCGGTTCGGGACTGGGAGGCACAGTGCGAGACCGCTGAGCTAAAGGGCCGGTCTGATAGCCCAACGCAACCGCAATGTATTGAGGCTTCAGGAGGGGGGTTTACTAACGTTCCATGTCACACTCTGGCCTCCGTTACACATGCACCACTAAACAGTCAGATGAAACAACAATCAGCAAAATCGATGACAAAAAGATGAATTAAGAAAGTTGTCATGTTTGGGGAAGACCTACAATGAACTCCAAACTTAAACCCTAAATCCTTACACTCCCCTGGGTATGCAGTTTGCACAGTCCAACAAAAACTCATAATAAAAATCCCATCCCCACACACACCTGACATGAGAAGTAGTCATGATCACACCTACAACAAACACCACAACCACCCATTCACCTTGCATGAGTAGTCATGATCACACCAACAATAACTCCAACAACCAACGTCCAGGGGTGTAAAGTATACCCCCGCAGCCCCCGCGAGGCAGAGGGGCCCATACGAGGCGGGGGCCCACATGGGCCCTTGACTTGAAGAAACGGGCCCCCTCCATGATATTGGGCCCTTTTTTTCAGGGGCCCATTCTTGGTACTTTGCAGGGGGGCGTGAAATACTTGCATTACGCCAGTGCCAACTCTCCCCACTCACCTGGCATGAGAAGTAGTTATGATCACACCGACAATAAACACCCCAACTCCCCACACTCACCTGGCATGGGCAAGCCCTGCGCGAGGGTGGTCAAGACGGGCGTGGGCACTGTCGGTGGTGGCGGGGCGTCGGCGAACAGCTGATGCGGCCGGTCGGCCTGCGAGAGCGGGTTTTGCGCCGCCAGCAGCCTCTCAGCCGCCGAGCCGTGCCGCTCGCCCTTGGAGTCCTTCTTGAAGGCGTACGAGACGGTGATGGGCCTGTTGCACAGGTACTGGCCGTTCATGGCCTCGATGGCCGCGTCGGAGGCGTCGAAGCTGGCAAAGTTGATGAAGGCGTAGCCCTTGGAGTTGCCCGTGTCGGGGTCGCGCATGATCTTTGGCGTCTGCAGGATGACGCCAAAGGCGCTGAACGTGTCGTAGAGGAGCTTCTCGTCGATCTCGGGGTCCAGGTTGCCGATGAAGATGTTGGCGCCCACGTCCAGGTTTTTGTTGTGCGCCGAGGCCTTGTTGACGCGGATGGGCTTGCCGTACAGCTTGATCATGTTCATGATCTTTATGGCGTAGTCGGCATCCTCCTCGCTCAGGAACTCCACAAAGCCATACCCTATACATGAATGGGAAAAGCAGGAATTTAAGTGGTATCTTTTGAAGCTGGAGCACACCGCAGTTTAGTTTTCAAACATACATTTTGTGCCAACACCTGACTAACATTTCGGTGTTACTACTACACCTTCAGACAGAGATGTATAGTAACGAAGTAAAAGTAACGAAGTACTGTACTTAAAGTGGTGGTTCGCTATTTTAGACATTAAGCCCTGTTTGTGTGACTTCTGGGGTGAAGTAGAGATGTTCTCATCACAATTTTGACATTTGGTGCTGAACGGAGCATTTGGGTATTCAAGACTGCAGCCCCCCCACCTTTACATTGACTCCAATGAAGCACTCAAGCAATCGATCATAAAATGGCATTGAACTTTCGTTTGCAGAGACATGAAACTCACCGAGTGGTCAGAGGTGTGCAGCGATACGTTGGCTCGAAAATCCCAGCGAAATACGCTTCCAGAGAAGATATATTATCATTATTGTCCATCTTCATTGATTGTATTGGTTTGACTAGTATTACTCCGCGCGACCGGAAATGGGGGAGCGTTTCTTTACATTACTATCTATGGTTTGTATGCAAGCTGTAGTTTTTGTAGCCAGTCCCGCTCAAAGATAGCCGTTCTACCTCGCTCCTTGATGTCTACACAAACAACACACTATCGCTACCTACTGGCTGGATGTCTACTGCTATTCAACGGCGTCTGGGAAAAAATAGGTCCGCCAAATGCTAAACAACAGTTGGAAGGCATATTTCGCTGCAATTTTCGGGTCAAATTATCACTGTCTAACACTGACCACACGGTGAGTTCCATGTCTTCTCGAACGAAAGTTTAATGCCATTTTATAATCGATAGCTTGAGTGCTCTATTGGAGTCAATGTAAAGGTGGGGGGGCTACAGTCTTGGATACCCAAATGCTCCGTTCAGCACCAAATGTCAAAATTGTGATGAGAACATCTCTACTTCACCCCAGAAGTCACACAAACAGGGCTTAATGTCTAAAATAGCGAACCACCACTTTAAGTACTAAACTGCAGTATCTGTACTTTTTTGAGTAATATTTTTTCCTCATACTTGTACTTTTACTGCACTACATTTTTCTGATGAAATTAATACTTTTACTCCGATATATTTTTCATGTGCTGCTTTCGTTAATCGTTACTCGTTTCTATGCCCGACCGCTAGATGGCTCTGTCATCACCAGATATGATGGAACGTGTTCACGGTCAGTGGGCGATGCAATGGTAGGGAAATAAAAGCAGATCGCATTCTCGCGCATGTCTTTTGGCGCGGTCAGTGACGCTCAGTTGGCATTGACACTGGCATGTTGGCAAGATGGATGAGGTAGACGAGGTATCGCCATCAACATCAACGGAAAAGGGTTTTTTTTATACATTTTTTTATTTTATGTTTTTATTTGATATTTTAATTTATTTGATTATTTTTTTATGTGCACTTCTGACTTTAGTTTTTTTTATATAATACTTGAAGCACAACGAGCTGGTTGGAAGCACTGTTTTAAGCAGTAAAACTACTGCCCTATGTTTTCTTAAAAACTGAACTTGTGTTACAAAGCTGTTTTAATAACAAACCATAATGGTATTTGCACTTCATAAGAGACTTATTGTACAGAGCTCTAATAAACCAAATGGTATTCAAACTTTTGACTGACTTTTTTTTACTTCTACTTCTACTTTTTTACTCAAGTAGCAAAACTTGCAATACTTCTACTTGCTTTACTTAAGTACAACACATTTTGAATACTTTTGTCCTTCTACTTGAGTAAGGTAAGGAAAGGTTACTTTTGACTTTTACTCAAGTCATTTGACAAGATGATACTGGTACTTCTACTCCACTACTTTTCTCCAGTACTTTATACATCTCTGCCTTCAGAGTCTCTGAAGCGAAACCGTTAACCGGGTGTTTACACAAAATATATCTTTGAAAACTAATTTGCAGTGTGGTCAAGCTTCTATCTTCAAGTGATGTTTCTCCCACTGTGATGCACCTGCAAGCTGAGAGGTGATGTCAATAGAGTCCATATTGAACTGTGAAGTTGTATTTTGTGTAGTATACTGAAGCAAATGTCGACACATACACACAGACAGACAGACACACAAGCACACACTTTACCTTGGTGCTGCCCCGTCACTCTGTCTTTGGGCATGTGTGTGTTGACAACGGGTCCAGCCTGCAGGAAGAGCTCCCACAGGAGAGGTTCCGACACCTTCTCATCCAAGCCACCCACATACACAGTGGCATCTACAGCAATGAAGATGTACAAAAAGATTTTTCAAGAAAGAGCTCATGAATAACACTTTGCTGTTGTGCAACTCTGATAAGAAACAGGACCAAAGCAAAGCATAATCAAAACAGGTGAGTTGTTTTCAATTCCAAAAATGGAATTATCATGACCATTAGCAATAGTCTCACGTATACTACAGTACAGCCAAAATAAAGCACATGATTTGCAAGTTACAAAACTTTTAGAAACCGCCAAGGCTGCAAAAGTGCCTTGTGTGGAATGAATGAGCGTGGCTGACTAGCCTCGTTAGCTACTTGGATGAGATGGTACGTAGATAGACTCTGCGGCTTTATTTTCTACACACACTTCGCACATGTAAAATTTAGATCATATACTGTTTGTACGATCACATATTACTTAAGTACAATTGAATTGACAAAGTTTTACCTTGATTACGTTCTGAAATCGGCCCTGCCGCCATGTTTGCGACGGCTAGGCTTCCTTACACCGGAAGTGAATTGGCTTTTGTGTTCTTTTCAGAATCATCAAAACAATCCCAATAATGATTTGCGCCACCTAGTGGATTGGAGAAACCAGTGGTTGTAAACCATCTTCTTTAACCATTGTCCATCAACTTGAAAAGGTATTTTAACGCTTTTCAGCATGTGTCGTGATAACTACCAATATAAATAATAATTCATCCCCCAGAGCCCTTTAGATATGCACCACACATCATTTGAATTAAATACCATTATTTTGATACACCTTTTAGATTTGTTACCCGGAAGTCAACAGAAAGTTAGTTCTTGAAGAGAAAATAGAGAGGGTTCTTGCATTCGGGGCAAGACGAATTTATGTCCACTGTACAGCTTGCAGGTTGGTTTAATTTATATCATGTTGTGACAATTTACCTATCTAGTGCTGTTTTAATGTATTTGATAATTGCATTTGCTAAATGAAGGTTGTTTTTCATGGACGTGTGAGGTGCACCTTTGCAATTTTTATGGAGGCTGTGTGTTGTCAGTTTACCACAGATAAGTTGTCAAACAAAACACAACCATGGTGAAGGATACCCCGTTTTATTTGCAATTACTAGCTGTAACTTTAACCGAATCTCAAGCAAATTAATTGTGCTGCTCTAGTGTGGATTAGCTATCTTTAGCCTACTACTTTTTGTTTCTTTTCTCTCTCTCTCTCTCTCTCTTTTTTAACACCAAATTATAACTGTATAATTCCATGATGACGTGTTTTCCATAGCAATGTTTGTGTGATGTGTTGTGATGTGATGTGATGTGGTGAAAGTGAAAGCCCATTGGGAAACTCCAACTCCCATTGTCATTATGACTCAGCACTCTACAGCACGAAATGTGCACACAACGAAATGCATTTATGCCTCACCCATGCAAGGGGGCAGTCCTCAATGGCGCCCCTAGGGAGCAGTGCGGCAGGACGGTACCATGCTCAGGGTACCTCATGGAGGAAGATGGGGAGAACACTGGTTAATTACTACCCCCACCAACCTGGCGGATTGGGAGTCGAACCGGCAACCTTTAGGCTACAAGTCTGATGCCCTAACCACTTACCCATGACTGCCTCCCATGACATGACATGACTGATGTGATGTGATGTGATGTGATTTTAGGTCTTGGTGGTGGCAAGTGGATGTTCGGTCTCCGTACCCTCCTGGGCATCGGGTTCCTTGTGACATCGCAGGGAAACAGCAGGGTCTTATGCCAGAGGGCATGCACTCTCTCTCAGAGTCTACGCACCCCGGAGTCCTCCTGTAGAGCACTGCACAGCATGGCACATCCTGTCAAGTATCTTGGGTAGGAAGGAATCATTGTCCTGTATTGAGGTTAGATAGAATATTTATTGTCCTTTTGGAAAATCGGTTCTGTGCCATTTACAGTGCGTCTGATACAGGTACAAAAACACACAATAGATAAACACAAAACACAATAGACAAACACAACAGCACCCCCCTCCCCCTCTAGGACAAAAAGACAGGTTGACAATATGACCAACAAACAAAAATATGACCAAAACCCTCTAGCTTAAATGCAGTACAATGCTAAAATGACATTATTATATTATAATATTATTATCATTGGTTGAGAGATCTATCAGTTGTGAACGGAAACATAAGTTACCTTACAACGACTGAGTGCATGAAGACTCTTAAAGGGACACTCCACCCATTTTGCATTAGGCTTTCCATTGCTAGACACCCAGTCATACTTTTGAATGGTCTTGCAAAAATCTCTTAATTCCCCCTGAGATAGGAGAAACCCGCATTCATCTCTTAACACTTCCTATGTCAATGATGTAAAAATGGTCATTTTGCATCATCGACATAGGAAGTGTAAGAGAGGTGGATTTCTGTTGAGACTACAAGCCTTTTTCTCACCTTTTCAACCCCGCCCATAGGGGGTTGGACCTAATGCTCTAACAGACCTATCACAGATCAGTGTCCCAGTGCTTTTGAAATCACTGGCATTAAGGCTCCGGTAAGCAGTGTTGCCAGATTGGGCTGTTTCCCACCCAATTGGGCTGCTTGGGATAGCCGTCTGCGGGTAAAAATGGCATTTTACAGGAAAACTCGCCAATCTTTCCCATCGACATCAATAGAATTGGGCGGGATTTAGTGCTTCCAGGCGGGTTTTGAGCATTTTTTGGGCTGGAAATCATCAGCCTCATCTGGCAACACTGCCAGTAAGTCACTGGCATAGCTGGAAAGGAGAAGCTGGACCACACTGCAGCTTAGTTTTCAAGACTTTATTTTTTGCACACACTCGACCAACATTTCGGTGTTGCTACACCTTCTTCAGAGTCAAATGATAGCAAGAGAGAGACACACATTTCAAGACTTGACATTCACAGGTGATCCCACTTGGTTTGGCTAAATTGGTCTCATCTCATTGCAGGTAATTGACCCCACCCCCCAACACCAGGACAAGATTGCAGACAATTAGACAGAGAGGCTTCGTAGAAAGGCATTTTGGATTCATACTCTAAATTCAGTGGAGCCTCAGGGCATAAATGAGGAACACAATATGTCTTGCTCTCTGTAACAAATTGTTACAGCATCGCGGCTGTGGTCTTCTAATAATTGTAGCTGTGGTTTTATTGACAATGTTCTCTGTGTATTGTTTTTTTTTCCACTTTTTTATTTTGTTTTGGGAAGTTGGCAAGCTGTCTAATTGTCTACAATCTTGTCCTGGTGTTGGGGGGTGGGGTCAATTACCTGCAATGAGATCAGACCAATTTAGCCAAACCAAGTAGGATCACCTGTGAATGTCAAGTCTTGAAATGTGTGTCTCTCTCTTGCTATCATTTGACTCTGAAGAAGGTGTAGCAACACAGAAACGTTGGTCGCGCGTGTGCACAAAATAAAGTCTTGAAAACTAAGCTGCAGTGTGCTCCAGCTTCTCCTTTCCAGTGATGTCTGTCCCACTGTGATGCACCTGCAAGCAGGGTTGCCAGATGAGGCTGATGATTTCCAGCCCAAAAAATGCTCAAAACCAGCCTAGAAGCTCAAAATCCCGCCCAATTCTATTGATTTCTATGGCTAAAATTGGGCGGGTTTTTCTGCTAAATGCCATTTTTACCCGCACACGACCATCCTAAGCAGCCCAATTGGGCGGGAAACAGCCCAATCTGGCAACACTGCCTGCAAGCTGAGGGAGGGATGATGCATAGAGTCCCAAATAACTGGGTTTGGCCTGTGGAACTTGAGCATAGCAGTGCATTATGGGGATTGTTGTCACAAATCCACAAGCACTAAAAAGTCATTTTCTGCCTTTTCTTGGCCAAGAAGGCATCAAATTAGAAATGTATGTTACTATTCTACTATAAGTATGACCCACTTTCAGTAACATATTCATGTCTCCACCGGTGGAATGCCCCTTTAAGTGTAATCAGTCTGACTCAGCAATCAATGCCTTCTAATGTTAAAAAAAATAGTGCCTACTTCCCCTCTTGATACACCCCCTCCTCACTAGAATGTCAATAACCAAGTCATAATGTATTACTAAAGAATTAAGCAATAAGCCATGAGAGGCCGTGGGGTATGCTCGATTGATAACGGCCAAGGGGAGTGGGGCACGACGCACGATTGACCACAATCAGAATCGAGAACTCTGCTTCGCGTCGTGCCCCACTCCCCTTGGCCGTTATCAATCGAGCATAACCCACGGCCTCTCGTGGCTTATTGCTTAAAGTTGTGGTGTGGTCAAGGACGTCTATAAGGTGTGGTACTAATGGTAGTTCAATCTTTTCAATTACTTGTACAACGTTCTCCTGGCATTACGACACACATTATGAGACCATTATGAGTGTACAATTATGCACATCCGTGTTCCAATATTGGGTTGTTGCTGAATTGAACCTGCCCTCATTACCCTGTTTTCTATTGGTTGTTTCCAGCCAGAAGGAAGCCCAGGGCATCGATGAAGAGCTCTTCTCGGACTATAGCTTCAGCGTGGACCAGCTCATGGAGCTCGCTGGACTCAGCTGTGCCACAGCGGTCGCAAAGGTGGGCCCCGCTCCATTCAAACATTGCATTACATTACATTTAGTTGACTCTGTTATCCAAAGCGATTTACACGGAAGACACGAAGCAAGTGCAGGGTGTGGTGTAGACAGAATGCAGAGTACAGCAGTGAGTAAAGCAAAGCAAAGTAGAGCAATAAAGAAACCGTGGAGGACCTGCAGAAGAGTGTGTGAACAGGAGAGAGTAAGTTGTCAATGGTCACGAATCAGTAGTGTTCGTTTTGATACATTACAAACACACACATTGCCTATCTATCTGTTTGTCCATCCTTCCACCCATACATCCATCCATCCTTCTACCCATACATCCATCCATCCTTCTACCCATTCATTCATCCTTCTACCCATCCATGGTTTGCATTTCTCTGGCTTGTAGTGCCAAACTCTTCTCATGTAATTTGTAACAGAATGTAACATACAGCAGATGCCGGTGGGTGTAATAATAGTTGTCGCAGTGTTTTGGGTTGCCTGCAGGTGGCGGCAAATACACATCATCATCACATGCATCTTGCATTGGCCAAGGGGGCCTGGTTACCGTCTCTGATTCCTCTTGTTCTAGTCACGTAATATTACATGGCATGAATTGTATGGAAACAATGTAATTGCACACACACATACTGTACATGTACATTTGTTCAGAAAATAGTGGAACGCAATGAAACTAGGTAGTTAGCAATAATAGACCAAATGAATGGATATTGTCTCTTGCAGGCCTATCCTGTCGAGGCCATGGTGAAGGCACGTCCCACTGTATTGATCATCTGTGGCCCAGGAAACAACGGAGGAGATGGCTTGGTCTGTGCACGACACCTTCAACTATTTGTGAGTTGACCTTTGATTCCATACATTCTCAGAAGAATTGCTGGGTATGAGTCGCTGAAAATATCAATCTTTTGTAAGAATCGTAATATTTTAGAACAGGTGTGAGCTTTAATCTTCTGTTAAATCTAAACAAAATGAATATAAGGTGTTATACTGAGGTGCTTTGAAATAATACATAATGTTTTGGAATATACACACCTGTAAGATAGATGAAGCTAATAAAGATAATGTTCCACAGGGCTATGAGCCGTCCATACTGTACCCCAAGAGGCCGAACAAGCAGCTGTTCAACAACCTGACCATCCAGTGTGAGAAGATGGGCATCTCCTTCCTGTCTGACATGCCTGAGGTATCAGCAGTCTATCCTAATTATCACTGACTTTCAAATCTCTTTGAGACTTGGTCTGACCAAGACCATAACAATTAACATTTCCCAAACGGCATTTCCCAAATGGCCTACCTTGGTTTGGTAATGATTGTTTGCTTCCCAACAAAATGGGAGGAGTTCCTGTATTTGCGGGAACTTAGAAAGTACTTGCATTTGCTCTTGACCTGACTAGTAGCAACGCTGAAGCTGTTGCGTCACTAGGAGGGCACGGCCTGGCTGTCAGTCAAACACTAATAAACCACTAATTATCTCTACTGAAGGAAATAGCTGTCATTCACTAAGTCGAACATCCAGCCATGTTTCACAGGCATCCTGGTAAAACGGAATAAAGTCCATAAACACTGTTTGTCTTCTTCTGAAAATGTAATAGCAAGAGCGCAATGTTTCGACCTTCAGGTCTTCATGCACAAGCAGTGTTTGCGGACTTTATTACTATTTACCTGGATAATTGCTTTGATTGTCCTGCACCTGGCCCATTGGGTGGGATGTGCACACATCTACTCCTCTGAACATGTTTCACAGACTTGAAAATAAGCTCATTAGTCATTGATGTGATCATTCATGTGATTTGGATGTAAAATTCATTCTATAAACACTAATAATAACATAATATAATATTTATATTCATGATTGATGTTACATCAGCAGCAGTCAAACTGATTGCTTTGCAGAACCACCCAATATGTTCCGCTATGAAGTGAATTTTTTGGTGGCTGAGTGTTGTTGTTGGATTGGATTATCTCACTCCCTCCTGCCCCCCACAGGCCAAAGTGGTGGATGAGGCCTACAACCTGGTGGTGGACGCCATCTTTGGCTTCAGCTTCCAGGGGGCAGTGCGGGAGCCATTTGGCGCCATCCTGTCCACACTCAAGAAGATCACCGTCCCCATTGCCAGCGTCGACATACCATCTGGTAAGGGGACAGTTGGGTGGATGGCAATTCAATTGAAGAACATGATGCTGGTTGTAATGTAGTAGTGGTCAATTTGGTGTTATTAATGTCATTAACACTCATTAACAACATCTGATGCCATGATGAGAAAATTATTATGATGTATATGGGACAATATCGACTAATTACTATAACATATGATTAGATTTTCATTTCATCTATTGGAAAATCACAGTGAAGAAGAATGTTGATCCAACTAGTTCATATTTGATTATACTCAATAATTGTTTGTTTCATCAGTCTCCACAAAATTGTAGTACCGGTACTACCACAAGTCTGGTGTTCATACGTGAGTATTAACTGTTCACTTTTCTCCCCATTTTTAACAGGCTGGGATGTGGAAAAGGGCAACCCAGACGGCATCCAGCCGGACATGCTCATCTCCCTCACAGCCCCAAAGCAGGCGGCCACCCAGTTCAAGGGACGCTACCACTTCCTCGGCGGGCGCTTTGTGCCCCCCGCCCTGGAGCAGAAGTATCAACTCAACCTGCCCAAGTACCCTGCCACAGACTGTGTTTACCAGCTCAACTGAGCTCTTTGGGATTTATTATGATAAACAGGGTTGAAGACAGTCCCACTGAGGAACTTGGTCAATGCTCTACACAGGGATGGGCAACTGGAGGCCCAGGGGCCACATGCAGTCCTCCTCTTTACTCAGTACGGTCCTTAGATTTTTTTTAAAACCACTACTGAATAATCTATTGTAGTTATACGGTTGACCGATAGAGAACACTCCTATTTCTTACCAACAATATCGAGTCAGTGAGCAAGCAACTCTGCGAGTTGCAGTCAGATCCCTCGTCATGTGGCCCTCCGATGGTGGCGATAAACAAAAATTGTGGCCCTCATCATGAAAGTTGCCCATCCATGCTCTACACACTACTTTGTGCCCTTGAAATGAAAATCAGGTGTTTTTCCCTGAGTATGAAGTACATATGGTTGATTCTAGGGAATAATGGGGAAAATGTATGATTTTGCGTCCTCTTCCAACCACTTTGTGGTGGTTCACAAAGTCGCATTCTTTGAGAAAGAAATAAAACCAATTTGCCAAATATGAAGGGAAGCCATGTTTCTGCTTCTTTAGCTTGAGTGAAGATAAATAAAATCAATTTCCCAGATATCCGAAGAACCCATCATGTTCTTTGCTTCTTTAGATCAAGTTGGGGAGGTTTGAGGAATAATTTAAGCACAACTTTACATTTACATGTCATTATTGTGCCAGGAAGCTGAACAACCTGAAATCCAAGCATCACAATGCCAGTTCAACTGATAGATACTAAGGTGGATAGTGTTGGCGAAGCAATTACACCCTTCTTGCACACCTATGGGTAGGCATGTCAGAGGAGCTCCAAAAGGGTCACCAACTTCACAAACAAGTTTCTGCACATCGTCTTCCATTTGCTGCAGGAATATGTTTGGCTAAGAAATGTTTTGTGGCCTGGCTAAGCCCGACTAGAACATGAAATGTACTGTCTGGGCTTGCACCATAGGCAAAGTCTTCAAGCCCCATGCCTTGCAGCACAGACTCAAAACAACTGCACAGACCATTGTAATTAGAGGACACAGCCAGTCCAGAATCATGCCCCAGCTATGATTATCCTAGGTGAGGGGTGAAGTGTCTTCCTTTCGAAGAGACATTTTATAAAGAGAATTTTACAAAGCCCTCCCAGGGCCATTCTATGAACACAAACAAGGATTTCCCCCAGCATTTCAAGCCTATATTGAAGACGGCCGACCTAAACAACAGACCCCACCTTCACTAGTGCCTCTTTTCCACTGCCATTTTTCTGGTAGGCCTATAGCTCGACACAGCACAACTCGGCCACCACTTTTTGATTTTCCATTGGCCACAATACAGCCACCACTTTTTGCTCTGTGATTGAGCTGAGTCGAGCCAGAGATACTCTAGACAGAGATAAGACATTCTAGTTCATTTCTGGTATCCACTTTCTGTCAGGTGAACGCCCCTTTAGGAGACCTTTGGTTAGGAGACCTTCGGAGTCCTCAGGTTGAGAATAAATGGAGTCCCCTTAGCACTGTAGATGGCGGTAGCGCACTTCTTGTGCAAACACCTCAAAAATAGAAGAAGAAGGAGGGGACAACGCCCCCTTAGGAGACCCAACTCGAGCACACACTTTTGCATTGGGTGGGCGGGTTTCGAAGCCTCTTTATTACTCCACCCTCTTTGGTCGAGCTGTGTTCAGCTGTAGGCCTACCAGAAAACTGTTAGTGGAAAAGAGGCATAGGTAGCCTGAAAATATAAATTAAATTGTATTGGAAATAACAATTTTAGATTGCTTTACAAAACATGGCATACAGTGCCCTCCATTATTATTGGCACCCCTGGTTGAGATGTGTTAAAAGCCTTAAAATAAATTCAGTGTTTATTGTAGAAGAATACTGTCACACTGAAAATTGCATGAAAATGTAGCCTTCAACTCAAATGAATTGTAAGAAAATAAAAAAATCCCTGACTAAAAAATAATTATTTTTCATTAAATCACCTGTTCCACAATTATTGGCACCCTTAACAATTCCCAGGAAATAAATATAATTGAAGCATTTCTGTCATTTCTACAGTAGTTTACAAAGTTTACCAGAGTATGTAGGAACATTTAATTAGTAATTCATCACTTCCTGTTTCCCTGGGGTATAAATATGACGTGACACCGAGGCCATTTCTCTTATCCACTCTTAAACATGGGAAGACCAAAGGAAACACAGCATACAAGTGAGGCAGATGTGTGTCGACCTTCACAGGTCAGGCAGAGGCTACAAGAAGATTGCCACTCAACTGCAGATGCCCATATCTACTGTGAGAGGAATAATTAAGAAGTTCCAAAACAACTGGAACAGTGGTAAACAAGCCTGGACGAGGACCCAAGTTTATTTTGCACCACGCACAGTGAGGAGGATGGTAAGTGAAATCAAAAGATCTCCAAAGCTCACTGTTACAGAATTACAACAAATGGTAGCATCCTGGGGTCACAAAGTCTCCAAATCAACCATCAGGCGCTGTCTACACGCCAACAAGCTGTTTGGGAGGCATGCACGGAGAAAAACTTTCCTCACTCACAATCATAAACGCAAACGTCTGGAGTTCGCCAAGCGGTATTGGGGCTTCAACTGGGACCGTGTGCTTTGGTCAGATGAGACCAAGATTGAGCTTTTTGGCAACAAACACTCTAAGTGGGTCTGGCGTGCCACGAAAGATGCGCATGCTGAAAAGCACCTCATACCCACTGTGAAGTATGGGGGTGGGTCAGTGATGCTGTGGGGCTGTTTCGCTTCCAAAGGCCCTGGGAACCTTGTTAGGGTGCATGGCATCATGAATGCTTTGAAATACCAGGACATTTTAAATCAAAATCTGTTGCCCTCTGCCCAAAAGCTGAAGATGGGTCGTCACTGGGTCTTTCAGCAAGACAATGACCCTAAACATATGGCCAAATCTACACAGAAATGGTTCACCAGACACAAAATCAAGCTCCTCCCATGGCCATCTCAGTCCTCAGACCTCAACCCCATTGAGAACCTGTGGGGTGAGCTGAAGAGGAGAGTACAGAGGAGAGGACCCAGGTCTCTGGATGATTTAGAGAGATTCTGCAAAGAGGAATGACTGAAGATCCCTCTTTCTGTCTTTTCCCATCTTGTGAAACATTATAGGAGAAGATTAGGTGCTGTTTGACAAAAATACTAACAAAATATTAACACCAGGGGTGCTAATAATTGTGACACACATTATTTGATGTCAAATAATTATTTCTTTATGTGGGATTTTTTCCCCACTGAATAAATGCACTTGTATTGAAGGTTGGATTTTTACTCTTTTTTCCATTAAGGTCCCATATTATTTAGAAAATAATAATAATAATTGGAAGCTAAAAAACACATCTCAACCAGGGGTGCCAATAATTATGGAGGGCACTGTATATTTCATGTGAAACTGCATAACAAAATTACATGGGGGTCGGATAGGACGGCCTCACAGGCCTTCAACAGACCCCCCTGGCCATAGGCTCCCCATCCATGTCTTACCCTAGACCAGTGTTTCCCAACCAGGGGTACGTGTACCACTAGGGGTACGCGAGCACATTGCAGGGGGTACTTGGAAAAATAGAATTTTAACAAATACATGGAGCTTAGTTACATTGGGATAGAGAAAGCGATATAAAACTTTACTTAGGGGGTACTCATGGCACAACGAAAATGCTTAGGGGGTACACAAGACAAAAAAGGTTGGGAAACACTGCCCTAGACCAAACCGACAGCCAAAAAACATTCTGACTGTAGGGTTTGGTTTTCTAGGTTTAACAAAGCAACAAAGTTGCTTAACTGGCCAACCGACCAACACATTGCTGACAAATTACTGATGCATATGGGAGCGGTGTGCTAGAGCTTGTGTGTTGCAGACATCAACACCAAAATATCCACCAGAACTGTACTGTGACAAGACACCAATGTTTAAAAAAGGGGGGAAAAACAGAGGCCTTTATTGAATTTTTATTTTAGGTCCCAAAATTTCATAATAACATTATATCAATAATATTAAAGAAAAAAAAATCAGAAACAAAAAAAGGAAAGTAAAATAATAAAATAGCTTAGTTTCCTTAGCCTTCCTGGGTTTAAAGCCATTAGAAACGCTGCATGTCCATATATAGGTAAAGGGGTGTGGCTTCAAGCTAAGGCGAAATGTCCTCTGAGGTGCCAATCAGGAATGTTGAGGTGGTGGGCGGTGCTTAGGGGGCAGGGGAGGTCGAGGTTCGAGGTTTTCGATGTTTCGAGGTCTCGACGGCGAGCCCTACAGGCTACTGCTGCGGCTGCTGCTGCTGTTGCTGTGATACCTGAGAAGAGAAGAATATACAGTTAAGAAATCTGGAAATGCAAATTGTGTGCTACGACTTCTCTTGGTCTACAATAATGAAAATCTCACGTCACCAATGCTAAAAGTGGAATCAAGTCTGGTCTCCTATATGGACGTGACATTCATTCTCCTAGTCTCCTTATGGGCCATGTCTGCCATAGCATTTTAGTTTAAAGCCTTACATCATATGGATACTGGAAGAAATTCTATGAATCATCTCTACTTTATCTTTTGTCTCTGGTGCCATATTAATACATTTTAGATTAGCCTTTTCTCCACAGGAGTTACATTTCGTGTGGACTGTGGACTGTGGACATAAAAACAAATCTGACAAGACAAGACCACAGAGGAAACAAAACAACTAACATGCACTATATACTGAACAAGAAAACATGTCCACATACGTTTTAGCCCAAAGTAGAGTACAGAAACTGTATCAATATGGGAAAAACAATGTCTAGACACATGCACATTATACATCGTAAATAATAGTTTGTCTCTGACCAAACTTATTGCTACTGCTGCTACTACTAGTAGGGAGTTGTATACAAGTATTATGGCACTCTGGTCAGTTGTGAAAGACAGAGACACACACACACACACACACACACACACACACACACCTGCTGTGACTGTGTGTCGGGGCCCCTGCTGGCCAGGCGGCTGAGGATGTTCCTCTCGGACATCTGCAGCCTCACGGCCACAGGAGGTATCCGGGCGATGGTTGCCGGGAGACGCGTGACATCGGCTTTCATGTCGCTCAGCAGCTCCTCCAACTGTTTCAGCACTGCACACCGAGACATGAGAGAGAGACAGAGACAGAGAGAGAGAGAGAGAGAGAGAGAGAGAGAGAGAGAGAGAGAGAGACAGAGACAGAGAGAGAGAGAGGTCAACACAAGTCAGAAATCCTCAAGCAAGAAGTACAAGACAGGAGGGCAATGTTCCTTACATGCAGACAAATGGGCAGATCGAGAGACAGACCAGTGATGGCAACCATAGCTTTGAGAAACAACTCCAATGTTTGTCTAAGTACTTTGGCTACTTTGTTAGTTGCAATGCAATTGCCTTCTGGCAACCAATTAAGTTTACTTGCTAGTTGCTAGTGTTGGAAAATGTACTACTGAGATTTAAACAGACAGAAAAATATGGTCGGAAGATTCTCATTTCTATAGGCCATGGTGGTTAAAAGTGGCAAGTTGTGAGTTTTAAAAGTTTGATGTTCTTTTCAACAGTTTTTCACATCCCAGCACATGGCCAACAGAAAGACAGGTCAAAGGAAAATTATATAATCCAAAGAGGCAGGTAGAAAAAGATAAAGATGCTATTCTACAGACAGCCCATGTACTAGTACGACGTAGAGGTTTCATTTAACGGTACAACCCACCTCGAGTCCCTCCCAAGTCACATCACAGGCGAGACTTGACTGGGGTTTGCTATGAGTGTTGGTGACGCCTCACCTTTGTGCAAGACTGCGTTGGCAGGCTTGTTGCCAGACATGGACTCCTTGGAGAGGTGCTGGTGCGACTCGGCCAGGCACTCCACCTCGCTGAAGCGCGTGTTGAGGGCCATGCTGGGGTGCGAGGGGTCCTCCGACATGTTGAGGTAGGCCGCCCTGCGCAGCTGCTCCTCGATCACCAGGGCCTGCTCTAGCAGCTGCGAAACAAGAAGAAATGTTTTAAATGTTTCCATGTTCTTTCAGTGGAGGTACCGCGCCTTTGGACTTGGTGCCTGGTGGGTGAGTAAGTTCCAGTGGATTAACTTGAAGCAAGGAAGGGGAACTCGCACACCGTAATGCCGAATGTAGTAGTTAACTATTATTGCATTAAGGAAAAACAAAAAAAATGTTTTTTGTTTGTCCTTAATGCAATTAATGTTACTATGGAAATCTAGAATAGAATGCACACCATAGCCTGCTCAGGTGTCTGCAAGTAGCAGTTGCGCACGTGATTATAATTACAGTCGGTTTGTCTGTTGCGCATTTCTTTTATGTCTACCAGAACGAAAGTCAAATCGCACAGGTAGAGAGGTGTAACTTGGGGGAAGGATGTGGGTAAGTGGGTTTGTGTTCAGAGAAATCATTACAACTCGTTTTTTTTCTCCCTTTCTTTTTTATGGGCCATTTCAAAGCCATTTCCTCTGCCTCACATTAATACAGTAAAACAATTGGTATTCTGAGAATTCATTCCGCATTCCAACTCAAACTAAAAGGACACATTTCTCAGAACTACTTCAAAAGCCTTTTCTCAGCCGCATGACTGACAACTGGAGGTAACACGTTAACAAAACCACATACCCGTAGACATTCCACCCACGCACATCATCTTTTTGATTCAGGTCCCTCTCAAACAACCATAATCACATGCACAAACAAAACATGAACTAGTCGCTTGAAGGCCTCGTGTTCTTGATGTGCACCTTAACAGATCATAAAAACAGCAATGCCCAACCTGGATTCAGTGCCACATATTCCAGAAGACTGGATTGCAATAGAGCTCTTCAGCGTTGACGTCAACTTGTATGCGGCGTTTGGACTTCCGGTTCGATGGCGATTTTTTACATTGCAAAACGCCATAGAGATTCAGGTTTGGCAAAAATATAAGTTGCACGGCAACAACGAACATTAGCGTGTCCCCGCATCCCTTTCTCATTAGTGGAACGGATCGTATCATCATGTTGGTGTATTCACATGTTAAATCATGACGATTATAATTCAATATTGCTATTAACCCCTTTCTGATCATTAAAACTTCCGAACTACATACTTTCCTTTGGTTGCCATGGGTACAAGCCTCCGCACGTACATGCCGTTAGATACAGGCGCCGCTTCTGTAGTCGCCAAAAGCTTCCGGGTTTAGCATATGGACGCAACATCGTATTTATGTCGAAGTTTGACACAAAATGATCAACCATGTCATACCTACAGCCTATTTTTAACACCCTCGACAGTTTGCGGGGGTTCGCTAAGCGCGTGCTTGCACTCGGAGCTTATTTGAAATTTACCCTTATTCATTCCCAATGGAGGCCGGAAGCCGATACGAACCAGGAAGTCCTTAAATGCTAACATGAAAGACTACAATCTACTACATGCTTCCGCGTTACTGAAGAACTGTATTGGCCCATTTCAACAGGACAATCCAGGAAGATATTCTAAGAATATGGTTATGTGATAGACCTGGCTAAGTTAACCTATAGGAAGTGGTAAACCTGCTGACAGATAACATGCGTCATTCAGATTCTTCCATTAGAGGTTTTGCCACTACCTCAAAGTTAACCTAATGTGGATTACGAATGAGCCAGGTTCTTGGAACACCCTCCTTGAGTGCATCTTAATGTGTGACCTTGCCTCCTCCACTTGCTTCTCGTCATGATGACATAACTGACAACAGCATTATATTTCAATATCTTGCAAAAGCTCAATTGTAGAGTCTTTTTCTCATTTGCAATTGGGATGGTGAATGAAAAACAGTCCCTCAAAAGTTGTGGTGGCTAGGCTGACAGCTGGGAAACTTCATCGTTTTCTCCACGGAGGAGGGGCCAGGAGGTGGGACGAGGAGACAAGCGCAAGTGGAGGAGGAAAGGCCGCATATTAAAACGCACTCCTTGCCATTTGGAATATGTGCCATTGGATTGTAGCTTCTGAATCCAGGTTGACCATAACCAATCATGCATTTCAGTCAAACACTGAGACAAGTGGTGCATTAAACTGTACCTTAAACCTCCTGGCCAGGAACTTGTTCTTGATCTCCAGGAAGTTGCCGCGGTTCATCTCGCCCTTGAAGGGCTCGTTGAGGATGGCGAACCGCACGTCGTTCTGAATGTCCTGCCAGCGTGCGTAGCCGTGTCTATGGAGCGCTCTGGTTAAGGGCCAACGCTCACAACGCTTTTTCTACCCCAGTTCCATGCGTTCGCTCGGACCACCACAACAGTCTATCGAAAACGCTTCGACCCAGCTGAAAGTTGCGCTTGCTCTCACACTCACACAAACATCCCTTAACATGCTTCCACAAAGTTGAAAGACACAGATACAGTACACCAACTCGGACTCTCTCACACGCACAAGGCCTAGAGAACCCACAACAGTCTGAAAGGATACTGGATGATGCCAGCCAGGAGCCAGTAGTCATGGCGACGATGCCAGATCTCGTTGGTCTTCTTGGTAACCGTGGCAGCCCGCTCCTCGTTCTGCCACAAGGAATGCAGCTCTATAAGGAGAGAGTGAGAGCGGGCGAGCGAGAGAGACAGAGAGAAGCAGATGGTTACCATTAGAAAATGAGCCCATTTTCAAAAGTCACAATCAGAAAAGTGAGAAATGTCCATAAGGCAGATAATGTGTTCAATCATTTTTTGAAAATTAAGAACAGTAGATACCAGGTAGAACGCAAATAAAAAAAAAAAAAAAAAAAACAGATTTCAATGCAGTAAAAACTAATGGGGGTATTTGGAGGACCATCGACATTATTGCTGACCACAAAGTTTGTCACTCCCACAGCATTTGCCAACTGCTAGTTCCAGTTTGGCCCCTCAATGACTTTGCACTAGCAACTGTTAGCAAAGCAGTATTAGCGCAGCCCCTGTAGACGTGGATAACAAGGTGGATCGAGAGAGCGATTGAGATGTTCAAAATGTTTGCGCTTGTGTGTGTACCTGTGAATCCTCCGTCGGCGATGTTGAACATGAAGCGCGTCTTGGTCTTCTTCTTCTCCTCGCTGGCGCCCGGCGTGGCGGCTCCGTCCTTGCTGCTGTCTCCGTTCTGCAGCTTAGCTGGCTCCTCTGTCTTCACGCCCTCCTTCTCATCCTTACAGTCTGCACACATCACACACACACGGGTCATTTCACACAAAATCACACTTTGGGGACAGACCTACACGAATTCATCAAACTAAGTTTGCCTTTATAGTGACGAGCCCTCCTTCTCATCGTCTGCTCACAACATGACAGGATAATGACGATTGACCTGCATGTGTGTGAGGGTAACATTGACTAGGGCTGGGCGATTCACCCTAAGAAAAAATCTAGATTTTTTCATAAAGAAACTCGATTCACGATTCGATTCAATACCCCCCCCCCCGACAAAAAAACAAACAAAACAAAAAAAAACTCTTGTGGAGCTCTCTAGGCCCCTACGTGGTTGTGTGTGTGTGTGTGTGTGTGTGTGTGTGTGTGTGTGTGTGTGTGTGTGTGTGTGTGTGTGTGTGTGTGTGTGTGTGTGTGTGTGTGTGTGAGTGAAGCCTACTCGGACTGGACCAGTTTATATGGACATGGGGTAGCCTATAGCAGGGGTTTTCAAAGTGGGGCAGGGGACACCTGGGGGGGCGTGAGAGGATGCCAGGGGGCCGTGGCAGGTTTGCAGGGAAAATATAGCAAAATAAAATGAATCATTTAAGTAATTGAATAACCTAAGTAGCCAAAATGAACCTAAAATAGGCTTAAATCCTAGTGGAATAATTTTTGTTCTTTACAATATTTACTTATTGTTTTTTTTCTGTAGTACCTGAATGGTCTTAGGAATAAACAAACTTAATCAAGGTGTGAGAGGGGGGGCTTGGCTGGAATCTACCTGTATGTGGAGGGCTCAGTAAAGTTTGGGAACTCCAGGCCAAAATAGCCTAATGTAATGTTATCTCAGAACATTGCTAATAGAAATGACCAATTGGGATTACATTGAAACATCTCAGAGAAAGAACAAAAAATGTGAGGGGTAAACCCTCAGGCACTGTTGAGATTTGTCGACACGTGCCATCCATCCCCACGATATATTAATGATTCTTAAGCATTATATTACAGATGTATGGAGGCTCTTGTCCTAGATGAACAAATGTAGCGATTGCCTGCTGGTTTCCTTACCCATCCGAGCCCATGGTAATGCGTCTGAATACATGTCGATGTATCTGAACACTGCTGCGTTAACACAGCGAAAACATTTTGCAGCAACACCCTAAAACAATGCTTACTTCAAGACGGTAACGTTTGCAAGCCTGAGTAGATTAGATATTGCGTTTCATGCATTTAATCAGACATCATCGCATTCGCACAGGATTAGAACTGGTAAAACTTTCGGCGAACTTTACCGATATCGCCGCTATCTTTACTGACATGGCGCGTTCAGACGCGGTTATTATTACTTTATCACAAGTCTCCTAACTAGTCCCGTCCGAGTAGGGCTTTAGAGAGAGGGGGAGGGAGAGCGCGCGAGAGACCGAGTGCTCCGTGTGCTTGTGTGTGTGTGTGTGTGTGTGAGAGAGAGAGCGAGAGAGGGAGGGACTGAGGGAGAGAGATTCCTTTCGACTCACATATATTGTTTAAGATTATACAGGCGAGGAAGCAGCGCATCCAAAACTTTGAGCAGTTGAAAACCTCTCTTCTCCGCCAAATAAATTGGAAGCATATCCATAGTAGGTAGTTCTAGGCTAATTGCATCCGTGATGGCTTTCCACCTTGCTCCACTCTTGTGGTAGGAGTAGAGTAGGCCTAGTTTGTTAATGTTAAGCATTTTCTCCGAGAGATGTTTTCGTTTCAAATATTGAAACAAGATTGTAGTCCGGCTGCTACAGCTTACGTTATGACAACACTGTCATTCACAATTTACAAAGTGGTATTGTTTGGTATTCATCATTGGCAAAACGATAGCAGGTAGTGTCACCTTTTTTGAACAGGAGCCCATACTCATCACCCGTTTCAATATATTTCTGTCTAACTATTTCACTCACCACGTTTGTTTGTGCATGTAATGGGGGAGGAGACACAGAGAATGCACTAGGTAGGCCTACGACTCCGGAGGTCTTGGCGAACATAATGCAATGCGTGCACTGTGCGCTTATAAACTACATAGGGGCAGAGGATTTTTTTTTTTTAATCGTATAACGCGATTTCTCAAAAAACAAATCGATTTGACGTTCAAACTCGATTTTAAAATCACATCGATTTTTTGCCCAGCCCTAACATTGACATGACTGCCAAAAGGATAGGGTCGTATTTTCACATGCAACCAAGTGGGTTCCCATCATCTGAACATATCAGAACACATGGTTGCAGTTCAATCATGTGGAGCAGGTTAATTACCATTACCACGAATATCAATTTTATAAAATATTGACCATCAACAGTAGTAATTAATAATTTAATAATTAACAGCATAATTTCAGCTTCATTGTTGATGTAAAATAAATAAATAAGGGAAACTTGAGGAAAGGAAAAAAAAAAAAAAGAGAGTCATCACTTTGGTGAAGGTAAATCACCATGAATATCAATGTGCAGAAAGTCTTTCAGCAGCATTGTGAGGACGATCTCAAAAGTAAAGTAAACTTCAGGGAAAGCCAGTTACCTTTCTTGTCAGCTGCCGGGGTGGTGTCCATCTTCTCAGCCTTGTCTTCCTTCTTGTCTTCAGCTATAGTAAAAGAATGAAAAGAGAAGAAAAAAAATGAAGAAACAAAAACGCTGATGGAACAAACACATCCAAGACTCTTCCCATTTTCACCATCAAGCAGCACAAAACCACACGACCAACCAATGACTTGTGTCTCGCACTCACATTTCATTTCAGCATCGTCCACTTTGCCGTTGGAGCCCTCTTGCTTGGCGTCGGCTGCTGCTTCAGGCTTCTTCTCCTCACTCGTGTCCATGCTCTCGTCTGCCTTCTCGCCATCCTTCTCCTTCTTCTCCTCCTTCTCTTTCTCGCCATCCTTCTCCTTCTTCTCTTCCTTGTCCTTCTCTTCCCCGTTGGTGGCCTTGTCTGCCTCGGCGTCTCCGTCGGCCTCCTTCTTCTCCTTCTCAGGCTCCTTGTCCTTGTCCTTCTGCTCGCCCGAGGGCTTGTCATCATCAGGGATGGCGATAACCTGAGGTGAGGTGAGGTGAGGGAAAGGCTTGTTTAATCCTTGCACAGTCTCCATCATACGCTTGTCGTTATCAAAATGGTAATAAGCTAAGTGGGCTGAAACAGACTTGGTAACCCCTGCCCTCTGAATATTCAATTCAAAGTGATTCGCCGGTCAATCTTGGAACAATCAATTCCAATCATTCCTGCCAGTAAATTGCATTGGCTGCGGATTTCTGGACTACAGAACCCAATAAATAATATATAGAATGAAGGACAACACCGCACTCGCAAACCCAGCCTCATTTTATTTATCATATCACCATGTACACAAGTAAACATGTTCTGGCCCTTAAGCCATCACTGTGTGCGCAGGGTTCCCACTCTAATTCAGATATAAAATTCCATGATTTTCCATGACTTTCCAGACCAGAAAAACAGAATTTCCATGACCACTTCCGTAAAAAAAAGACGTTCAAACGTTTTAAAAAGTGTAAAAACTGAAGACTATCTTCACCCCTCGAGATGACGCAGAGCCACCGCCAGAGTTCAGTGGGCTCATTGCATTCTACAATGTTGCACATTACAGTGCGAAACCAAACCGTCTGTGGCGAAGCGATGAAGTATAATCAGTGAGAAACAATGTTATACGCCAAACAAAAAGGTTTTTGCTTCTAAACAGCTGTTAAGAAAATTCCATGATATTCCATGACTGTGCATTCAACATTTTCAAATTCCATGACTGGAAAAACTTTTATGAAATTCCATGATATTCCAGAAATTCCACGACCCGTGGGAACCCTGTGTGCGAAAAGCCCTTGCTTGTTGACATGTTGGTGTAAGCCAGTGTTTCTCAAAGTGGGGCGAAGCCCCCCTAGGGGGGGCACGGAGGTATTGGAAGGGGGTGCGCGTGAAGTCAGAAGGTTTTTCTTTTTTAATACTTTTCTGCTTTGCCATTAAGTCAACACATTCCCTTTACAATCACAATATATGAATTACTTTATTCACAAATATTTACAGAACATCATAGGCCATATACGTGTATATTAGGCTGTAATAAACTTTACGAAGGCCTATTTATTTGTATTTTCGTAACCATTTTGCTCGAGGGAGGCGCAGACAGATACCCTTCCTCTGAAGGGGGGAATGGCAGGAAAGGTTTGAGAAACATTGGTGTAATCAATTAAGAGACTGGAGAAAACTGTACTCGCAAACTCAGTCTCTCATTGTAAGTTGACGGTTTTCAGGCTCACCCAAAGCTATTTCTTTTACATTTCAAGTTGTTCAGATTATTAGTAGCAGTGACGGACGCATTCACCATCAGCTTTTGCTTAGGATACTTACAACATTTGAACCGTCTTTGAAGTACATTAATACGCTGTATATGTAATGGGCAAGTCCATGTGAAATCTCACCTCTGAATCTTCAGCCTTTCCTTCCTTTCCGTTCTTCTCTACCTCCCCATCCTTCTTCTGTTCCTTCTCTTTGTCCACCTCCTTATTGGCATCCTCAGTTTTGGATGCATCCTCTGAGGGAGGGAAAAAAAACAACAGAACATTAAGTTAATAAAAAGCAATATCAATATATGGGTTGTACTGATTCCTCTCCACTCAGTCACACTTTCTTCTGTCTCGTGCAAAAGTCAAAAATATGAGGCTCATCAAAAAGGAGGGAGCACTGTTCTTACACAAAAGGTATAAAAAGCTTCTTTTTTTTTTAAACATGGCTATTTTTAAGTTATACACATAGTCAGGGCAGACAAGCATGTGTAGTGGCACAGAGCCTTCTTCAGGGTAAGCTTTTTAATACCTTTTTGGAGAAGAGTGCCTTAGACTGTCCTTCATTATGATGAGACATTGTTTATTTTCTCCCCACAACCAAAGAGCAATTTTAAGATTTCCTCCCCACAATTACAGAGCACTTGGGAGTTTTTCCCCTTCACTTCAAAAGTAATGACAGTCATACCCGGTGCAGGGGTGTTGGGCTGGGTGTCTGCTGGCGTTCCCGTAGAGGGGGTCTTCCCGGGGGACTCTGGCTGGGCGGCGGCCGCAGCGGCTGCAGCCTTCTTGCTCTCCTCCAGTTCCATCATCCAGGGCATGGACCACTGGCCGTTCACCTCCTCAAACTCCTGAACCTGTGGCAATACATAGACAACCGGTGCAAAGTCAGATATGAGGGTTTAATATGCAGAAAAAATGCAGATCAATGAAAACAAGCGACACGTTCAGGATTTAGCTATGCATTTCATCTGCACTGATGTATAAACTACACACTTCTGTGCTCCCCACATAAGATAGGTATTCAAGAGATGAGGGGTGCGCTGCACAGCGCCCACCGCTCAATCACAAAAGCGGCTCTGACTTTCTTAAAACGTGTACGGCGTGTGAATTCGAACCTTCTTGCGGATGAGTGACATCACGCCGATACGAGTCAGGACGTGTTGCCGCGACAAGCCTTCTCTTGGAACACCGTCTGCGAACGTCTCGGCGCCGTCAGCACCAGGCTCGCACAAATGCCTCATAAAGAGCGACACGTACGCCCTGAGTGGGGAAGACGAAACATGACAGAGTTACACCAACGCTGGAAAACCTAATACATTTCTTTATTCCGTATTCATGAAAGCGTAATGACAAAAAGGAGTTGTCTTTTGTTAAGTTCGAGGTCCCAATGTAGATTGTTGGGACTACTATTCTGTAGCCCCTTAACGCGCAACGTTTCACAAAAAGGGCTTTGTCACAAGAACAAGAAACTTACTTGAACTCCTTCTCAGATTTGCCTCGGAGGTCCCTGACCAGCCACTGTGTGGTGAAGGCGTCCTGAGGTGGCATGCCGTAACGCATCACTGCGTTCAGGAAGGCCTTCCTCTGCCGAGCGTTAAAACCAAGTACCTATGGAGAGACAAAAAACAAAATGTCAGTCCAATATGACAAACCAGTTTCACATCTCTTCAGAACCTCATGACCGCACAAGCAAGTGGCACGAGGTGAGCACGAGGAAGTTTCATGTGCACACCAGAAAAGATTCTGATGCACATAAACACTACAGGGATTTATTTTACGTAAACATGCAATTTTAACCCTGTCATGCAGAGCCTATGTTATAACATTGCCAAGAGGCTGAAGTAAAAGATTGAGACTTAGCTGCATTATAACATTGCTATGACATTGTCACCAATATTGTAGTGACTAAGCTTTTTCAGCAAATAGTGAACGGGATCACCGGAGAACCGATGTGCATGAAAAGGCTCCACGCTACAGTCTCCGTACAACTCCACACCAAATCTCACCTCAATGTTGCCTCCAACTCTGGCCAGCAGAGGGGGCAGTGGCTTGTCTTTGTCGTTCCTCAGGCCTTTCCTGTTGGGTCGCCGGTTGTTCACTGTAGGGCAAAAATAACACCCATTAGATTACAGCCTATAAAAGCATCTAGTCAACGAATAATCTCTTGAAAGTGCATATTATTTATACTTATATAAAGACACACTAATCTACTTATACAAGAAACACTAGAGCACTCGTCCGAGCAGCGCATATACAAAACGGAACGATACAGCACTACCTTCGACTCTCTCGTCAAAGTCTTCATCGCCCTCCTCAGAAGCCACCGAGTAATCGGACTGGTTGTCGGACTGGTCATCCTGCCAATCTGTAGAGAACAGGAAATTAGAAATGGTTAAGTAGGGGGGCACAGAAGACGGACAGCCAATAGTAAAACTAAAGTACTAGATTTCTGCAAGCAATTTCTGTACAACAACAAACTACAAAACAATTCTATCAAAACTAAATTGTAACAGTGTGTTCACCCACCAACACAAACACAAAAGACTCAAACTAATCATTACTGAGTGTGCACTACACTACTGTATTTTAAGGGCTCAGTGCTCCATTCCTACAAAGGCCCTCAATGTCCATGAATGGCTGTGTTTTTGTCTGCCTGAGGAGATGTTAAAAAGTTCTGAATCTAACAAAGAGTTTTTCATAGCATGTAAGTGCAGGTTACTGCAAAAACAGAACGAAAAGTTTGGAGGAAACGTTTTTTTTTGTTTTCAGTTAATTATCTGGAGTGAATGGCGGCGCACTCTGCGGCACTACCCATGCAATAATCTTTAGATAATGCATGCAAATGCAGATGAGCAACAGACAAAAACTAAATTCAAAAGCAACAAAAAAAACACCCTCATAAGCTAGCTAAAACGAAAGCAAAGCCACCCAACACAGACCTGTGCGATATTCCAGAAAGGCAATTTAGCGTCTCTTAGCTACGATGGCTTAGACTAAGTGGTAATTCGCACAGTAGTGTAATCTCATGGGTACACTCGTCCACCAAAACCAAAAGTCAAAAGGGCTCTTCTACCAGATTCACCATTTAATCAGAAACAACACCCAGGGGTGCGTTTCTCAGCAGCATCGGTGCTAACAAACTTAGCAACTTACTTGGCTGCAATAAGTTACTGAGTCGTTCGCAACGACGCTATCGAGAAACGGGGTCCAAGTGAGCCAACTAAACCAGTTTTCTGGAATATCTCACAGATAAGCAACACATATTACTCTACATACCTACATGCTTCTACACAACACAAACGAGAGGCGCAAATGAGAAACACAAACCAGAGGAAAAAAAACAAAATACAGAAGAGAGACAAAACAAACAAAAAAGACAAGCGAGACAAAACAAGGACAATACAAAACGAAAACATCCACGATAGACAAAACAAACAATAAAAGAAAACAAAGTAACGCAGACAGACAAGACACAAAACAAAAACAAAAAAACACAGGGAGGGTTAGAAGGTAGTAAGTAATGCCGCTTGTCGCTGAGCCGTTTGTTACCCCGTCTACTACCTCGGTCCTCCTGGGAGCCATCGTTGTAGTTGACCTGCTTGCGAATGCGCTTGCCCTTGCCCAGGTTGCGGGCCAGGTCCTCCTGCTGCTGCTCGTAGTGGTGGCGCAGCAGCTTCTCCCAGTAGTCTGGGTCCACGCTCTCCTCCTGCTTGATGATCTCACGCTGCACCTCCTCCTCCTGACAGACACATACAGCACATACACCCAATAGGTTATTCATGCATGATAAAACACTGAGAAAATGGACACAACGGTTTGTGACTCATTCCCCTACTTTTCATGTTAATAAACTCCTGGTGTACACTCCTGGCGTACTCCAGGCCATCTACCTCTTTCTACTGAGGT
Organism: Engraulis encrasicolus; assembly: GCF_034702125.1. NCBI lineage: Eukaryota > Metazoa > Chordata > Actinopteri > Clupeiformes > Engraulidae > Engraulis > Engraulis encrasicolus. Next base: position 14,334,557 of record NC_085876.1, on the reverse strand, counting down.
GAACTGAGCTTTACTACACGCACAAATACACACATTTACTCATTAGTAAATTAACATTGGGTAAATCAATAAGTTCAGTATTTGTCCTCAAGTGGCTTTTGTTTTGTTTCTTTATGCGTTTGAAATGGTCATCTACGTCCTACGTCCGTCAGCGTTTACTTGAAAACTTGCTGGTCATCTACCTCCTGCGGTAAGAGCAATTTATAAATGCATTCATTTTAAAATATGTGCCAAATAAAAAGATAAACACGTAGGATAGTCATTACATGTCCCCCAGTATTTGTTTTCCATTGCTAATCGTATACTCCCTCTGGAATAAGCAGCATTAACAAATTAAGAAGCACTACGAAAATAAATTAATTCATCTTTTTCGCTCCATTTCCAAAAGTGTTCATTTTAAATTGCTAGCCATTTACCTCCTCCTGATACAGCAATACATAAATATGATTCTAAAATGATGACAGGAAAGATTATGTTCCAGTCATTTGAGACCACATTTGAAAGCAATAACTGCAATCATAAACTGCTGCAGAATGCCTCCAGGAAAAAGCCTGATATGAGACATCGAAGAGGCACCCCCTTATTAAATACAATCCATGCACCATTACAGAGTGCTTTGCAGTGTGCAGTAAGGCCATTCAGTGGCACTAACTTCCACATCCATATACTTGTATTCCAAGTTAGTTTTAGGAGAGTAGGATTATTCATCATAATAACTATATAAGCAAGGGAATCTGCCGGTCTCTGTACAACAGTGTGTGTGTGTGTGTGTGTTTGTATTTGTATACATGCTTACCTCTTCGTCCTCATCCTTCACCACGTACTGGGCCACCTTGAAGGAGCTGAGGTACTCGTTCATGCTCTGGATCTCAGTGTCCTCGGTGGCATCCTGGTTGCGGTCCAGTAGCCGGTCGACGGCCTTGTCATCGTAGTGGATCACAGTGCTGTCCTCTTCCTTGTTTTCGCCTTCACGCAGGAGGAGGACATTGACAAAAGAAAATGATTAAATAGATGTAAATGTAAGCAAGAAATGCGCTATATAATGTGCGAGGAGAACATAAACAGTACGGCAGGTTTTCTTTAGTACTTGAAGTAATAACCTACACCGTGACATTTGTTAGTTCATGTTAAGCGTCTCACCATCAGCGCTTAGTTCATCCTTGAAGAGCTCTTCAGTTCCGAACTTGAGGATGTCGTCCAGCTCCTGCTTGGACATGGAGCCAGTCTTGGAGCCTAGACCCGGCCGCACCACCAGATGGGTCAACATCATCTTCTTCTTGGCCACCTGGGGAAGACGGACAAAGCACAGTCAGAAAACCGACCAGGAAGTCTGTGGATATTCTCATTCTTACAGACAGGGCTGGTGGTAAAAGAAAATCCTGAGCCTGAACCTGAACCTTTAACGTTTTGAAATAACAAAACCTAACAAACTGTCAATCCTGAAATCAGGCACTGAGCCTGAAAACCATCAGCCCCGTCATGCCATGCCATGATGGTCAAGATGATGTCCAGTTGGAAGATACTAGCTTTAACTAAGGCAAGAATGTCTACTTAAGGTATTTGTACTTTGCTTGAGTTGTACCTGAGTAATTCGCTCCTCCACCGATGCCTTGGTGACGAAGCGGTAGATCATCACCTTCTTGTTCTGACCGATACGATGGGCTCTGCTGAAAGCCTGTTCAGGGAAAAAGAAATATCCTCAATATATATAACGGAATTAAGACTAAGTTTAATACAAGCAAACTAAGTTTAACACAAGCGAACTCATTTCTTGAAAAGGATAAGAAAAAAATGGGAAATGTAAAATAGAAGTTTAAGATCTACAGAAAATGTTTTTTGTCTGTTGAAGAGTCTGACTAAGGCGTCTCACCTGAATGTCATTGTGAGGATTCCAGTCGGAGTCATAGATGATGACTGTGTCGGCCGTGGCCAAGTTAATACCAAGACCACCAGCCCTGGTCGACAACAGGAAGGCAAACTGGAGAGCGCCCGGAGCTGAAAACAACACACAAATCAATGATGAAAACACTTAGTATGAGAACATGGAGACAAGCATGTGGGAAAATTGAGGCCATTTTAGGGGAAAATGACGAGAAGATATCAAGATCAACAGATTATGCGACACGCTTACCATTGAAACGATCAATGGCTTCCTGTCTCTGTCCTCCAGTGATGCTTCCGTCAATACGCTCATACTTGTAGCCCTCGTTTTCCAGGAAGTCTTCCAGCAGGTCCAACATTTTGGTCATCTAAGCAGGAAACACACACACCCCGAGAAGTAAGTGAACTGCTCAACAAAACACAGCTGGTGAGCATGACGACAAAACTCTAACAATAAGACGCATAAATGCATGAGTGGTCTTTGTATGGTAAGCATCGCTGGCGTTCCTGCGAATACGAACTACGTTAACTCTGTGGTGCATTGCAGGTATACAGTTTCAGGCATAGAATTTTCAATGGTATAGAACCATTCAGGTATAGGACAATTTATTCAGGTATAGCCTAGCACCAAACAGTTCTATTTGGTCTATGGGAGACACCAGAGTCAAATGAGTAAACATCTGAGCCATCACAGCTAGTACGTATTTGAAACACTTCTCCGAAACATCCTAGCTAGCTAGTATTTGAAATGAGTCTCTGAAACATCGTATCGTTTCTACCTGAGAGAAAATCAGCACTCTGTGCCCTCCGTCCTTGAGCTTCCTCATCATCTTGTGCAGTAGGAGCAGCTTTCCTGCAGATTTGGTCAAGGCAGTGCCCTCGTACATGCCATTGGGCATCTTTGGAGCTTCCTGTTGGGAAACAAAGACAACCAAAAACAAAATGTTACAATATTAAGACGCTGAAGAAGGCTCAGGGCGAAACATACGTCTGTCATGCTAAGCCTGGATTAAACTGCAGGAATTACACCTGAGAGTGCAGCTTTTTTACTAAATAATTTTATGTACACCCCAAAACAAATGTTACAGTATGTTCAGCAACAACTCACGCCTGTACAAGTACACTGCCTCAGATGCATTTCATTTTACATTGTGTACTTGAAGTAAACAGACCGACAAGTTGTAGAATAAAAATGTACTATGGACAATGTGTCCACAAGTGAGCACAGTATTACGGTATAAAATGGAATATTGTCAGTGCTAGGTTTAAAACAAGTCCCAGAATATTCAGTTTACATGTGTGAAACATCATGGAAATAATGAGGGATTAAAAGGGATCTCATCATCATTGGCTTATATAGAAGTTAAAGTTTAGACCCTGCACCCGGCTAAAAGAAAATGGATGTCCATGAGATTTGACTGGGCCTTGTGCGGAAAGCGGCCATGTGTGAGGCTGGTGCGTACCATGGCGGCAGCTGGGAACAGGTAGGGGTGGTTACAGCATTTCTTGAGGTCCATGACCACGTTCAGCAGGGACACCTGATTGCCACCTCCACGCGTGTTCAAAGCCTCAAAGTTGCGCGTCAAGATGAACTTGTAATATTTCCTGTAGAAACACAACATTTTTTGTCACTTAAATCATCTTCAAAGCACACTCTTTTCTACAACAAATAGGTTGTGAACATCTCAATCTATACCTACAGGTCAAGAAATAAATTTCACATTTGAGCTCAAAACAAATTCAATTCATTGCAGCCATCGATTAACAAATGTGCTCTTCTGTCCCCCACAAGATCCTTCAGTCCTGCATCTCTGTATCTCTGTTTTTTCCCTCAAAAGTAACGTCCATTTGCCTTTGAACTTACTTCTGCATGGGGCTGAGCTCTACTCTGACGATGAGCTCGGTCTTTGAGGGCATGTGCTTGAAGACGTCGGCCTTCAGACGCCGCAACATGTGCGGACCCAGCATGTCGTGCAGCTTCTTGATCTGGTCCTCCTTGGCAATGTCGGCAAACTCTTCCAGGAAGCCCTCCAGGTTACTGGGGTGCAGACAGAACAGAACAGGACCGCAAGTCAAGCCATTGCTTTGGTGCATTCGAAACCACCTCTTAATAATTCCATGATAAGTTAACACACAACACAGAACAAGAGTAATACATATACACTCACTGGTGTATTTGTATTGTAATTTTTTTTTAAAACACAGATAACCGTTGTATGTGAATTCTTAGCAAAGAGTATGGGGCACACTGAGGCATATGGCCTCAAACCACCTTTTTTGCCATTTTGAATTTTGACATTTCTGTTAGTAACTCCAAAAGAACAAGGCAGAAAGACGTGGAAAAAGTGAGGGTGTAACATAGTCAAATGTTCTAACTAACAGCTTCCTTGGCGGAAGTCTCAGTGCATTTATAGTAGTTATAATTACTACTATTATTATTACAACATGAAGAGGCGTACTTGAATCTCTCGGGCGTGAGGAAGTTCAGCAGATGGAAGAGTTCTTCCAGGTTGTTCTGCAGAGGTGTTCCGGTCAGCAGCAGCTTGTGTTGGAGAGGGTAGTTATTCAGCACCCTGAAGAACTGTGGGGAACAAGAGCACACACACAAAAGACACTTAATATTGGCAATCCACCTCGTGCATGTTCGGTTCAAATCCAAAAGATCGGTCGCAAGAAGAAATTTGGCATGTCAAACTAGGATCCTAGGCCAAAAAAAGTCAGGAACCACTTGACACACCTTAAACCAGGTTTTTTTCTTTTTTTATTATTTTTCCATGACAAAAATTAAAAATAAGAGGGAGCAAAAAAAAAAATCCTGGTTGGAGCGGACTTTTCTCCCCTTTTAGTTGTAGGTCCTGCTCCCAGGTCAGACATTTGGATGTGCGAGCTTTTACCTACTACTTTAGACCCACCTTGGACTGGTTGTTCTTCAGCCTGTGTGCTTCATCCACTACCAGGGCGGCCCACTCGATGGAGCCCAGGATGGCCATGTCGATGGTGATCAGCTCGTACGAGGTCAGCAGCACGTGGAACTTCACCTGAGTTTCTTTCTGTAGGCGGCAAACATCCACAAAACCATTAAAATTTGCACATCCAGGACAAATATAATTTTCCCAAATAGGTCTTTCAAGAGTGTCATTCATCCAGTAGTAATTCTTTTAGTTAATTCTAGTAATAATTGCTTTATTGGTAGTTTCATTTAAATAAGCTTTATTTGGTCTAATACACAAATTCAATAAGCTTGATTGACAAAAAGCAAGCACATCTCGCTTCGCCACTCGCCTTCATCCTTGAGGCCTTCTTGCCTCCGCGGATTGCGTTGTCCTCGAAGGTGAACTCGTTCTCGCGGATCACCGCCCTGCTGTCCTTGTCACCCACGTACGTGACCACGTACATGTCGGGGGCCCAGAGCTCGAACTCACGCTCCCAGTTGATGATGGTGGACAGGGGCGCGCTCACCAGGAACGGTCCCTTGGAGTGACCCTGGAAGTACAGAAAAGTTACAGTAAAAAAAAAGAGTAAGAGTCTGAAGTCCTTATTCAAACAAATGACATTTTACTTGCTTAGAAAACATATCCAGGATTCCAACAAAACAGATCATCTTTATTTTAAATCCAATCACAGAATGTCAATTTACTGAAATGGCCTAGAAGGCCAAGTTGCTGATGTTCAGTTTTGCCACTAGGGGGCAGGAGGCTGTCCATTTTGGCTTGGTGCCAGGGAGCCACTGAAGGCTGCCAAACAAAATGTGGCTACCGACTCGCTGGATTACACCACTTCATCCCTTTGCATGCTGATGAATAAGCCATTATCCTTATGCCATCTCTGACACAGCAACCAAAATGGCCGACACACACACACAAACGTGAAACACATTCTTCACCAACTTGGCCCAGATTCCAGAAAAAAAAAAGACGTTACATTTTTCCTCGGGGGCAACATTGTTGTGTGGAAAGATAGAAAGGCTGCGTGTCATTTTTAATGACCGCAGTTATGCTTTACAGTTCTCAGTGGCCAGTCACGTGATTAATAGTCGGATTATAATAATGTTTTTGAAGTAGACTTTGTGTGGTCAAGGCTAGGGTTAGGTAGGTGTTGCGTGACAACCTCACTTCCACATTTTGAGGAAATGGAAGTTCAGTTCTCCTACCTGACACACAAACACACACAAAAAAAATCCTCACATATTGCTAGGCAACAAGCTGTACATAAATGGGTCAAGCCAGCCGATAGATATTCAGAATAAGAAAGACGCCCATTTGAGTTTGCATGGGCCCTTTCAAATGTCCTTGTTTTAATTAGTTAAATCCCTGATGAAATCGTGAGAATATTTTACACGGTATGGATTTCACACATGGATGTATTTACTCTGAAGACAAATCTAATCTCAAGAAACTTAATAAATCTTAAACCCCCAAAGGCAATTACAGGGTAGATTGACTGTGACATTAATACAGGTCCCATGTTACATTAATCTATTAGGAATCAAACTCGTATTCACTCAACAGAGACTCCAATACATGCACGCCCCCTTACACACACACCCATCACACACACACACACACACACACACACACGTCACACACACACCCCCCCGTCACACACACACCCCCGTCACACACACACCCCCGTCACACACACACCCCCGTCACACACACACCCCCGTCACACACACACACCCGTCACACACACACACACACCCGTCACACACACACACACACCCGTCACACACACACACACACCCGTCACACACACACACACACCCGTCACACACACACACACACACCACCGTCACACACACACACCCGTCACACACACACACACACCCGTCACACACACACACACCCGTCACACACACACACACCCGTCACACACACACACACCCGTCACACACACACACACCCGTCACACACACACACACCCGTCACACACACACACCCGTCACACACACACTTCTTATTCCTTATAGAAAAATACACACAGATGGACACACACCTCCTTAGAGACGCACACCACTCCTTACAGACAGACGGACACCTCAGACACAAATGTACGCAATACTACGTATACACACACAAACACACCAGCAAACAAACAAACTAACGCACCTCCTTGTAGAGGGAGTAGAGGAACACTGCGGTCTGCACTGTCTTTCCCAGACCCATCTCGTCGGCCAGGATGGTGTCGGTGCCCTGTGCCCAGGAGAAGCGCAGCCAGTTCAGGCCCTCCAGCTGGTAGGGGTGGAGCGTGCCGCCTGTCGAGTCCAGGTACTCCGGCTGACGCTCAAACTTGATGGTGGGCTGGGAGGGTCAAACAGAACAGATTAAAGATTGATTAAAAAATCATCTTGTGGGCGCAGTGGCTCAGTGGGCTAAAACATCGTACCATAAATCCAGAGATACGGGATTAATTCCATTCATTTACCGACACTTCACCATTTCTCTCTCTCAGTACTTTACGATCATCATCATCATCATCATCATCATCATCATCATCTTTACCGTCCTATCGCAATAAAGTCTAAAATGCCAATAAAGAATTTAAAAAAATGTTTGCATCTCCACCAACGCAGAGGATTAGCAAATATAAGAAACGAAACTTGGATTTTCTCAGTGTTTGACCTCATCTCGGTCTTGTGAACCTGAGATTCCACGGTAAACAAAATCTAGCAAGTTGCAAGTTGCTAACTTATTTAGCAACAACACTCTTGGTAAACTACAGGGCCCCATTTCTCGAAAGTGTCATTGCTAACAAAGTTAGCCACCAAGTTGGTTGCAATGTAATTTCCCATTGGCAACTTACGTAGTTGCTACCTAGTTAGCGATGACGCTGTCGAGAAACGGGGTCCAGAACAGCTATAAAACCGACGAGGCTGCACCAATAGCATGCCGGAAATGGAAGGGCCACTTACATCCACCACGGGGTTCTCTGGAGGCCTGTCCAGCCTCTTCTGCTTGCCCTTGATCTTCAGCTTCTTACCAGGCTTGCCTTCATCACCCATCATCAGCTCCCTGGTGAACAAAAATTATAATGAGTAAATGGGGGATTAAATCACCGCACACTGGTCTTCTTTGCTGTTTATTTGGTGAACAACAACAACGTTTTATAGATGAAGAGTTTCGTCGCAGAATGACTACAACAACATTTTTTTTTACATTTTTCGACGTATTTGTAATTTTTTATTGTTCAGACGTCCTTTCATCTATGTGTGAAGCTCTGTTCATATTCAAAACACAGAAGGCCGCCCAACAATGCGTATGAGAAAGGGTGTAGATTAACACAAACACACACACAATCGACATGAATCTCCTGCGTGATTATGCAAGGCGATGGCGGTGGCAGTGGTAGGTAGCATACCTGTGGTTCCAGTACTGCAGCTTGTAGGCGTCGTAGTCTGCGATGTCCATGTCCTCGGCCTCCCAGCTGGCCTGGTCGTACGGCAGGTCCTTCCACTTAATCAGGTAGTGCACGTTGTTCTTCTTATCCGAACTGCAGGTGAACATAGCGCAGCATGGACAAACAGAGGAGAGGAATGTTTGTTAGGTTAACCATCAGCTTTTCAGTTTTAGCATGAAGTTACAACTGACCTTGGCTGGTGTCTGTGCGAGACTGCATCTGTATGTGACTGTATGTGTGACAGATGTATGCATGTGTGACTGTATGTGTATGTGCAACATCTGTATGTGTGACAGATGTATGCATGTGTAACTGTATGTGTATGTGTATGTGCAACATCCCTTTGCGAGTACATGCGTGAGTGGGCCTGTGTGTGTACACGTTCAAGTGCATCTGTGCGCACGCGCCTGACAGCATCTGTGTGAAAGTGTCTCGACTGTCTCCAGGTGCCATGTACACAGATGCGGCTCTGCTTCAATTCCGCCTGCTGTACCGGCGTCCTCGCTCTCCTCACCTGTGGTTGAGGATGCGGTGGATCATCATCCACTCCATCTTGATGCCGTAGCGGTAGAACTTCTCCTCCATCTGGGCGTAGATGGGGTCCTTGTTCTTGCGCTTGTCGCTCTTCTCCTCCTCGCCCTCCACGCCAAAGTCGATGGGCGGCGGCTCGTCCATGTCGTTCTTGCGCTGGTAGTTGCGGAACATCACCTGACAGTGCAGCTCCAACTGCAGCAGACAGGAGGAGGAAATTATACCGAAATTTTGAGACGGTTGGACCAAAAATGTACAACTGGAAATCTATACAGGTACCGGTATGTGCGTGTGTACCATGATATGGTCACTTTTGTCTCACTTTATGTTTTCTTTAGCTCAACAAAGTGCAAAAAACTAAGTTCTCATTTTAAAAAGCTCAATAAAAGCACAACACATCACATTTGATGCAAAGATGAGCGTACCTGTAGCTCCGACACCCATGAGCAGTGCCAGTAGGACATGTTGTGCCACTTGGCGAAGAACTCCCTCTCGGCGCGGCCGGCCAGTGGGGCAGGGTCAGGCTGGTCGGCGGGAAGGTCTGGGGGACGGGGGACAGGGGTGGGGGCGGGCGGGTCACCCCAGCGCCACGTGAGGATCTTCTGCACCTTACCCTTGAGGGCAGGACACTGGAAACAGGACAGAACAATATCAAACTCCAGTTCTCGACAAGGACAGACGTCAGAATCGCTCTACAGAATCTTTAAGCAATCAGTTAAACTGAATGGATAGCAGCCCTTGTTGTTTTTAGTACCTCCCAAGTAAACGTAAGTACATTTCTCCCTATTGAGAACAACCACTATCTTGGTGTCTAAATCAATCAAACGGCATGTAAGACGAATCTCAGTGAAACGGGGCAGATGTCAGGAGTAATAGTCTTAAGGTTACCAAAAAAATAAAACTTGTAACATTTGAAAGTAGCCATCTTCTCATAGACCCAACATCCCAAATCCTTCAAAACCCTTATAATACAACACTGTCCCCCCTCCTAGCACACCAAGTAGCGAGGGCAGATCCACCATCAAATCTACAAGTCGCCCATCAGTGAAACGGGGCAAAGGTCAGGACTAATACACTTAAAGTTACCAAAACAAAAAAGTGAAAGTATCCATACATTTCACACATCTAACATCCACAATTGTTCTCCCTGCCAACTCACCAAGCAGCGGGGGCATATCCACTCCCCGTTGGGGATCTCGGGCAGGGGCGGGTTGAGGCAGTGGATGTGGTAGGAGGAGGGGCAGGAGTCGCAGCAGAGCAGCTCTCCTCCGTCCTTGCAGACGCGGCAGTACTCCATGTGGTGGTCGTCCTCCTCGGCCGCCACCTCTGCCTCCTCCTCGCCGTCCGAGCCCTCCTCGCGCGCCTCCCACTGGATGCCCTCCTTCTCCTGCAGGACACACATAAAACACAGTCAGGGGGGTTGCAGGTTTGAATCCCAACAAGTGTTGGGGGCAATGTGAGGTTAGACGTCACACATTACATCTACCTGGAACCAGAACTTCCACACATTTGTCGGTTATAGACCGGAGTCTAAATTAAGCCAAAATGGCTAGTAGAGACTAGTGCATTTTCTTTTCAACCAGCCAAACTGAAATTTCATCAGCATTTGGCTGGTGTTAATTTAGAGCCCTGGTGATAAACGTGCAGTCTCTGGGGCAATGTGGAGTCAGAAGTTCGCAGTAACTCAGAGAGACAAAATACGACAGATGGTTGCGGGTTCGATTCTCAACCTCAGCTCTCTCTACAACTCCATCCGTGGCTGTAGTGTCTTCCAGCTTAGTACCTTACCTCACATTGATTACAAGGTATTGGTTATAGCCCTTGGAGCAAATACCTAAAACCAATGTGGGATTAGTCTTCTCCTGAGAAGACACGCAACATTACATTGCATGCATTACATCTGGTTTTAACAAGAGTTCCTCACATTTGTTAGGCATAAGGCACAGTCTCAGAGGGTGTGTGTTGTTTGAGGGTATGTGTTGTGCGAGAGCGAGAGAGAGAGCGAGAGAGACAGGGAGAGAGACAGCGAGAGAGACAGCGAGAGAGACAGCGAGAGAGACAGCGAGAGAGACAGCGAGAGAGACGCCAGGTTCAGAAACTCCTGCCAAATATTTGCTCCAGCCAATTGACTCCTCCAGCTGATCCAATGTAGATGAGCCAATTAGTGCAATCAGCAATCACTCGTGTCGAGGTCACCGGTGAGGGAATTAACCAGGACACGGCAGGGCATTTACTTTCTCAATCCAGAATGTCCAGCGAGAAAAAGAGATGCGGCCTTGTGGATGCCAAGAGCAGCTGTTCATGTGTGCACTTGTCTGCAGATAGAAAGTTGTGTGGGGCTGCGCGCGTGTGTGTGTGTGTGTGTGTGTGTGTGTGTGTGTGTGTGTGTGTGGGTGTGTGGGTGTGTGGGTGTGTGCGTGTGTCACTGGTAAAACAGATAGCAGCTGTGTGCATCTTGGAAAGTCTGTGAACAGCTAACCATCACCTTGACTTGGGACAGGGTTGTGAGACTGTGGACTCAAGAGTTGCAGCCTTTTGTGCATTTGTCTATAAGCAACAGGACAAGGGGGCTTGTCTACTGAGCCAGGTTCTTGGAATACTCCCCAGGGGTGGGTGGGTTGGTGTGTGTGTGTGTGTGTGTGTTTTGCATACAGTGGGGGCAGCTCCAGGTGCCCATTTCCCAAATACAGCCTCTATATGTAATAAGACAAGGCGCACCTATGTGTGTGTGTGTGTGTGTGTGTGTGTGTGTGTGTGTGTGTGTGTGTGTGTGTGTGTGTGTGTGTATTATTCATCATATTGGATTATTCATCATATTTGGTTCCAATTGATTTTAACTTGTAATGTGGAATCAAATAAAGTACATAAAATGTTTTAACGTACGCAGTGTGGGCAGCTCCAGGTCCCCTCGGGGGCCTTCTCCATGTCGGGGTCCAGGCAGACCATGTGGTAGGCGCGGGGGCAGGTGTCGCACAGGATGATCTCCCCACCCTGCTGACACACCTCACAGTAGTCCTGGTGGTCCGTCTCATAGCCGTCACCGTCCTCCTCAACTGAGGACAGAGGAGAAGAGGAGGTGTTAAACAAAAAACTCAGTACATGGGTTCAACATGTTTGTAAAAACGATGTTGTGAGGAGGGTCAAGACACTGACAGCCAACCACGTGAGCTAATTTTTTGACCGACAGCGGTTTCCAAAAATCAGAGGGCGAGTTGAGCGCAGCTAGTTTCGCGCAGTCAGGGGAAAACAAACATTTAGAACCCATGTATACATTTAACCAAAAAAATCATACCACGGCCAGGCTACAAACAGCCTCCCCACTTGCTACATCATAATATAATATATAGATAATAATCATTAGCCCACTCACCCTTCTTCTTCTTCTTGCTGGACGAGGGCTTGGCCGGCTTCTTCTTGGAGCGGCTGCTGCGGCTGTTGGAGCTGTCTGACACAGACACGCTGTTCATGCTGTCGTTGGCGTCAAAGTCACTGTCCGCGTCGTTGTCATCCTCTTCGCTCTGAGACGGGACACAAGAGAGAGAGGAGAGACATGAGACAAGGTTAGGACACCAAGACTGCCTGACAGGAGGAAAGAAAAAACTATAGGGCGGGGTAGGGGAGCGAGAGAGAAATAAACATGCAAGAGGATAAGGGACGATGAAGAAGAGAAATATCATACATGAAAGCAAGAGTCAGAAAAGGGGGGCATAACCACAAGGACCATGGAGAAATGGGAGCGTTAGGTGAAAGAGGTGGGGGGGCAGATGGTTTTACCGAGGAGCGTTTCCGCTTGCTGTTGAAGCCTCCCAGCTTGATCTTCAGAGGGGCAACCTTCTTGGCCTTCACATTCTTCTTCTCCTGAGGTTTGGGGGCGGGCTTGGACTTCTTGCGCGCATTGGGACCTTTAAGGGGGGTAAAACGATGACATTTAGCCCAGGTATTGGCACTTTCCAAAGAAAAATGGTCAATTAAGCTACACCTGCTAATATTTTCACCATGTCGGGGGGGTAAAAAACATTGAAATGAAAAACTATGAAATTTTGCATACAAACACATTTTTAGATCAATCTAGATCATTTTAAAACATTTAGATCATGAATCCATGACTGTAATAGCATTCTACTGTGCCATTACAGTGTGTGCGTGTGTCTGCGCGTGTGCGTGTGTGCGCGCGCGAGAGGGAAAGCAGGAAGCATAGAGGAGAAGCAGGCCAAGCGAGCTTACATATAAGCTCCCTGAATGAATTTATCCAATTACATAGCATAGCAGGGAATCAGCTGAGCAATCAGCTGATGGAGGGACGACAGCTGAATGACGCCTGAGCCAATGTCTGACCGAGTATCCTTCAATTCAACAGTCTCTGGCCAGGCAGGTTTAGGTCTTCATCTAGTTTCATGGTTTCCTACAGAACTTTGGTTAGTCAAGGTGGTGGAGGCCTAGCCAGCGTCAGACACTTGACTATCATCATTGGAAAAGTGATGTTTTGCACCGTCACTAACAGTATGGTAGGAAAATATCATACAGTAAACAAATCTAGTCATCTAGTTATGGTGCGTGTTGTCAAAGTCGGAGCCTTAACTCCAACATGCTGGGGGAAACCCTGAGTTTCAAGAGCATGTCGGAGTCAGAACTGTCAAAACTGTGTTTTGTTTGATAAAATGGGGAAATGAGATATTCCGTGAGACACTGAAATGCTGCTACTTCTGCGTGCAATAATGCAGTGCAACAGCTTTTCATTAGTAGGCCAGGATTAGAGCACTTGATGCTTACGTCATAAAAGGTTTAAAATGGGTTTAGCCAATACCCAACTTGGAAGAGCAATGCATGATTTCAAGCACCGAAAACATTGCTTGCTTTCATCACATTTACTCATAGGTTTCCTTTAACCTGCTAAAAAGTTAATATCTGTTAAAAATTAGCACCGTGTTCAGTGACTTGGACCTTGTCTTTTGACTTCAGCAGGCCTTTTAACGTCATGTTCTTACCACTTAAAAACCAATACGAAACGTAGCAATCTTGTTTGGCAACACGTCAGCACTCCTATTTTGACATCACAGGGCCTTTCAGACAGCCTTTTGATCTCAGACTCACCTTTTCCCTCTTTCGTCTTGGCCTTGCGGAGGGGCGGTGCGGGCGGCGGCAGTGGTTCGGGGGGTGGCGGGGGTGTGGGCGCAGCGGCGGCGGCTGGCGGCTCGGTCACCATGCTGTCTACGGTGGCGGCCACGTTGGCTGCGGCCAGGGCGGCTGTGGCGGTGGCCGAGCCTCGCAGCGGGTTCTTGGTGCTGAACTCGCGCCACTTGGCGCCCAGCACCATCATCATCTTGGACACGGCGATCTTCGGGTTCTTTGCCGCAATGAGGGGTCTGGATGGAGCAGAGGAGCAGCAAATATCAACACAAAAACATTACAGCAAAAATACTACCTACATGTTGAATGGATTATAGTATTGCATAATACTGTATTGTAATAATATATAGCATTTCTTTATATTGCATTATAATTCACAGCAATGTACTGCCATTTCATATCATTTGCAAACTAGACTAGAATTATTCTTTCATTATTATAGCTCGCAAAGGAAATTAAAGAGAGAGGACCAAAAGAAAATTGTATGTCATCTATTGAGCATTAAACTTACAATTATTACAACCACCTTCGGAAATGAAAAAGAAGTAAAAACCAATACAACAGTTTCAGACTTATAGTGGCATTCTAGTTTTCCTACCTGACGAACTGGCTGAAGGCTTTGTAATTGGTGAGAGATCTGTAGTCCTCTTCACTGAAGACGTGGTCAATGTCCTCCATGCCCCAGTCGTCCAGGAGCTGAGATGAAGTCTTAGGTTCCTGAGGAGATAAGGCCGTGATAAATACAGTGTGTGTGTGTGTTTGTGTGCGTCGAGAGATCATATGGTTTACCTCAATGTGATAGATTTTGATAGATATCCAGGGGGCAATATTTCAAATCAATAAAAACTAATGCCGCATCTGGTATTAATGCTTGGATGTAAAATGCGTTCTACTGCAGCTGGTCAGATTCTCTCAAGAGTTTTGGGAAACTCTTTCACAGCAAAGCTGAAAAGCCTATCCCAAGCGCTAACATCTGAAAGCCATCAGCAAGGACTTACATCTTCTTTCAGCAACAATGCTTAATTTCCTCTAGTCTAAAAGTCTGAAAACACTAGGCGACACTGAGGCCAGGTGCCAGAGGGCACAGGAAAGGACAGGAGGAACTAGATCATCGTTTCTCTGCCTTTTTTGAACAAATACACCCAAAATGTCCTTAACATAAACCTTAAAGTCTCTCAGCCAGCATCATGATGAAACCACTGGGCGCCCCCTCACTTGTCTCCTACTTCACACTCCCATAGCGCATTCAGGGCGACTGAGAACCGTGCCGGTGCCCATTCCCACACCTAATCGCGAACCAGCCATCGTGTTAACGCCACAGATTTTAGCATTCGCGAACCGGAAAGTTAGTTCGCAATGCGAACCACAAAATACTAGTTTTTTTCTCGGCGAACCGTGACGACAGCGTGGCCGTCAGCAGGTTCATCCGGGTAACACAGTCACGTGCCGAAAAAGTTCAGAGCCTGGTATGAACATGGGCGGTTCGCAGATAAGCACATTAGTGCTGAATGTTACAGGTGCGGGCACCGGCTCCGTTCTGGGCTGTCTTTTACCCCCTGGAGGAGCTGTAGAGCCCCCCGTTGAGAAACAAACAAGGCTGTGACTTTCTTGCAACCCGTGGCTTTGAAATCCGGAAGAGGGGCCATCCCAACTCACCGAGCTGTCGTCATCATCTTCCTCCTCCTCTTCCTCGGGCTCTTTCCTGGACTTGGAGGCGCTTCCCCCTCCACTCCTGTCGGCGGCGCTGCTGCTCCTCTTCTTGTCCTTGGCCGAGGTGCTGGCGCGCTTCTTCTTCTTGCGGCCCGGTGTGTAGTCGCTGCCCTCGCTGTCCGAGCGGGCGGCTGCGGCGGGGGCCTCCTCGTGCTCCTCCACCAGTGGGGCCTCCATGGGCTCTGGGGAACTCACCTAGGGAGGGGTCAGGGGTTGAGGGGTGTGGACGTTAGTGGAAGCAGAAATGGGGCCCATACTAGAAAAGCTGGTTCACACATAAAACTGAAGCAAAATAATGCACGTCAAAGCAGACAAGAAATGTTCCAAAACGTTTCGGTTTAAGCCTGTTTGCAATGTCTGCAGTAGTAAGCGTGTAACGTTCGGCCATGATGGCACCGAATGTGAAAAATCATAGTGAACAGTATAGCCCGTCAACACTGTTCCACTATCATTGTTGACTGCATCAAAAATTCATTACCGTACTCAAACTGTTTGAGACTTGATGCCAATGTTAAGCTGATAAACTACAAACTCTAAATGCCCTTTTTCACTTGGACATGTGGTGCATGTTAGAGCATAACTACAGATTGCATTATATTAGAAATATGATTCCAGCCATGAACTGATAACTGTTCCTCAAAAGTAGGTCATTGTAGGTCCGGCAGATCCATGGGCATTTTTTATGTGTCGTTTCAATTTATTGTCACTTCTCATTACTCTGAATTTCATGACCAAGGATGGCATGATCACAAATTTAAAAAACAGGAATTGAAATGTAAAAAAAAAGTTATTTAGAGAAAAACCTACAAAAGCACAGCTAAATGAGATCAGACCCCAATTTAATCTTAAAAGGAACTCATTGCATGGTACACTGCATGCCTTAGGACAGTGGTTCTTAACCTGGGGTGCGGGCACCCCCTGGGGGTGCGCCAGAAATTTCAGGGAGTGCGCGGAATTTTGTTTGTGTTGAGGCTGTGACCAAAATTCTGCCTGTAATCATTATAGTTAGGCCAAGTTAAGAATATATTTTGGTCCCCATTTCAAATCATTAAGTTATTGATTAATGGCTCAAGCAAGAAGCATTGTAATTAATCACTTAAATAATTTTTTAGTGTGTATACACGTGTAGAATTTTGTTTTGGGGGTGCACGTCTTGTCTTCGACACAGAGAAGGGGGTGCGTTAAGAAAAAAAGGTTAAGAACCACTGCCTTAGGACCACCACTGGCTAACATAGCAAGCATAGGCTCAAGTGTACTGCTACTACCAACTAAATATGCACATGGGTGCCACTGCCTTTCCATTAAGTCAGGGTTACAATTTTTTTTTTTAAATTGCTGCTAGGTCATATTTGTAACCTGCTTGGGCATCCAGCTCCAGCAGCCTATGAGATGAGCTTTGCAGCTTAAAAATTCATGCGAGAACTGGGGCAGAAAACGAGAAGCTTTAAGAGAGATGTGAGGCAAAGTGGGGCCTAACGGGGCAGGTTTAAATTTAGAAGATGGGAATATACTGTGTTAATTTTGCTCCCCTGGGACAACACAGTACGGAGCAGCCCCTGCCAACACACTGCATTCTCCAGTCTGAATGCGGGACAAGACAGGCCGGATGGACAGACTGACTTACAGCCGACAGGCTGCATCTAAACAAGGCGGCCATTTTCAGAACAGTGCGAGTTCACAACAGTCGCCAAATCCCAGATGCTCAGAGTAAATGGACAAGCAGAAGAGGCGGCACCGTGGTAAAACACTTGCCTCCACTCAGAAGGCATGAGCATGTGGACACACAGGCACACAGAAAAAAATCCTTCTCTCAGCAGTATCTTGTAGTCTCATTTTCTCTTTAGTTGTTTCGAAAAAAAAGATGGAGGCAAGCAAACACACACACACAAAACGTACTTCACGTCTTTGCCGCGCTCTCTTGCTGCTCTTGCTCTCTTTGCTCTTCTTGGCTTTCTTCTTCTTCTTCACCTTGGGGGCTTCGCCCTCTGAAATGTCCTCCTCCAGCTCTTCCTCATCTGGACAGGGGGCAACACACACACACATTCAGTTATGGCTTATTGCATTTCACACTGTTATGCCTATTATGCTTCCCTAAAGGCACTGACATGGAAAACTAGAAAAAAAACACCATTTTCACAAACACTAATCATTATTGACAACATGATCATATCAAAAGAATACACACAATTACAAATGGCTTGCCAAGTGTAGAATAATCATGATAAATGATCAACACTGTATACTGTCAAAATACTGGGCAACAATGTGTATATACACTAGGTCCAAAAATAAACCGCAAAGATGCGTCTTCAAATGCATTTTCAATTTCTGCAACCCGTCAGGCAGACACACAAAGGCTCATCAGCCACACTCTACACACCCCCTCCCCCTCCTCTTCCTCGTACCCTCCTCCCCACCCCACCACCCCCCCCCCTTCTACCATCCCACCCCCCCCCCCCCCCCCCCACCCAACCCCTCCTACCCTACCCCACCCAACCCCCACCTCACAGGCAGGCTATGGGGTTGGCTGCGGAGGGATAGGCAGCTGTGGAAGGAAAAAAAAAATCAAACGCACACAAAAAAAGGAAAGAAATGGGAGAAAAAGCATGCCCACGTCACAACAGTGCTCACTTTAATGCTGCTACGGTGTTGCCTGGCAATGAGACGTGGTGTGAGAATAGCACATCTGAAGCCAAGGTAGACATATTTAAGGTGGCACAACACATGCATCAAGCTCAAGTCTCCCATTATATGGCGTGAGAAGCAGTGAAGCAGGTGAATGTACCTTCTTAGCTGAAAGGCCCAATTGCTCCAATTGCATTCGTCTTAAAGCATCAGCGTGATCAGATCTTATCGATTACAAGCATATGCAAACCTCAACATCAATTCAAACCTTTTTTAAACAGGTCGAGGTATAGCATTGTTATCATGATTCCTGGAATTCTTTCAATAACAGCTTGCTTGTGTGTAATCTTACGTGTGCTGGAAAACTGTGTCATGTCAAGGCCAAAGCTTTACTGCGGACTGAGAAGGCAGTCTGATATTGGGACCACACTATTGCACCCTCTGTAGGTGACAGGCCGTGGGTGGTTGGCTCATGGCTGCTTTGTGGCTATAAGCTTGGCTCTGGTTATGGCGAAACTGACCCGCAAGTCTAGTGACAACTCCAATGTCATTCAGCTCATGTAACACTGCATCTGACTGAACATGACCCCCGACGACAACGTGACATGTTCCTGACGGTGTCTCAGGAATGTGAAGGAAATAAAAACGCCCCAGCAAAAATTATACAGGTCAACCAGTGCAAAACCAGAGCTAGATAGAGACTCTTCAGATGACAACAAGACATGTTATTGTTTCAGATTTTTCTGGCCAGGTTACATGATCAGTCAGACGAGGTGCTTTGTGAGGGACAGACTCAACAAGGAAATAAAATGTAAATGCGATACACAATCTTCTGCCAAACACTTTTTTGTCACTGAGAAGGTGGGACGGGTTTTTGAGAGGATAAAAACAGGACTGCCAAGACATCAACATCAAATTTCACCTAATGACTGCTTGCCACAACAGTAGTTCACTGCAGTTTTGAAACTGTAAGAGTAAAACTGTTAACAAATATTACACAGACCAAGACAAAACAGAGGTTGATTACATTGTTGTATATTTCGGGAAAGCCCCGCGGCTCTTTTCCGGTAGTTGGCTATTGTACTTCAGGCACAGCCACTTTAAGGTAAACAAGATGCGATGATGGGGATAGAAATGCAAATTAACAACGAATCGTCCCATAATTTGAAAGTGTCGTACTTCCATCACTAAAAATGTGTTCTTAAATCAAGTCTACCGCGTTCTTTTAGCCGGCGAATACACACGCGAAAGACCAACGTCATCAGCGTGCTAACCAACTAGCCACCAATCCAGCAGGGCTCGCGGTGCTCCCACTGCATGCGAAAATACCGGTAGGCCGCGATTTAGTAACGACTGACAAAGAGCAGCTCTCTTCGGCTTAGGTGACAAACCCACAACGGTAGTACTCAGGTTGTGCATTTTCCAGATCTGCCATACAACTTGGGATGGATGTGTGATAAGAAAAGACAAAGCGTTTGCGACGATGGATTTCCGAATGCGGAATTGTAGCACTTAAGTTAGCAAATGGCTAACAAGTGATGGCTTTAGCCAGCAAATGGATGAATCCGCATCACTGACCCGCATAGTTGCAGTTTGCCACCTCCGCTAACTGCTGGCAACTATAGACTATCCACCAGTAAGTGCACGACCAGGTGCTGCTTATTCTTACACACTCTGCAGACGCACAACAAACTATTTGATGCACGTGTTTTCAGATGTCTTCACCATCAGCACCAGAAACTTTTAGAAAGCTTAAAAGTTTCTTCTACCATATAGAAAGTGGTGTTAACGTATAGACACATACGCATGAAACCACTATGATGAGCACCCCAAACCATTGCCCGTCGTCGAGTGGGTTATATTTGCATGATCAAAATGAATCGATACATTCTCGAGTTACCATTAGCTGAGCAACTTTGGTGTGAGCAATAAAACCAACTTAAACCAGTGAACACAGCCAAACAACTACTACAACGCAGTTTCGACATTTGTTGACGAATGTAGCGTGGCTATTTTAACCTCTGTTAGCCAGCAAGCTACTTCACTGAATTGTACATGCCGCGCCAGCTAATACCAATTAAAATGATCTTACCTTGGATCATGCTTCGTTCTTCATTGTGTCCAAAATCATCCCGTTCGTCTTCACTCCCCGACATTATGAATGTGTAAATTCACCTCACAATGTGGGATAAAATACTTTTCTCCTCAGCTTTCACTCAATCTTGCGTCTGTCCAAGTCGAAGCGGGAGGAGGGAAAGCCGGTGGCGAGGGGGTGAAATCAAAAAGAACAAAAAGAAAACGGAAGTTAATGTTGAGTAGGTTGAACAGCACCAGGTGGATCTAGAAAATGTGTACCCATAACATTCCTAACGTGTTCAGCCGATAGGAACAACAACCAAAGCAGATGTAATTGGCATTAACCTAGAAACCGCGAAGAAAACTAACCAAAGATGTCATGAGCTACAATAAACGCATCGTTTTAGCACCCATGCTACTGGCCAGCTAACTAACATTACCATGCTAGCTAGCCAGATATATATCTTTGGCAAGCGGCAGCTTTGTATGCTTGCTAACTCGGCTGTTAGCTTTACCGGCTAAATTCAAAGACACGAATATGTCGTCCCGCCATGAATCATTTTTTTGTGTTTTAGTTACAGAACACTTAAGTGTTCTACTGTCGGTACTTTAACACATGTGATTCTACCACAAGATTCAAAACCAGCAGATAAAATTTGCAACAGCGCACACTTACTCAGAACTTGAATGATCCCGTTGTTTTTGGGAAAAAATAGGATTACTATATTCTCTGGTTAACTCTTTCCCCGCTAAATATTTTGTACTACTGTAAGAGACGCACTCAAAAATGAGTGTATTATTTCAGATCAATTAAACAGAATTCTAATGTTGGATGTTGTCCGGCATATCATACGACGTCGCCGTCTCTCTCATTCACTAACACCCCTTGCATACACACAAAGAGATCAGGGGCCAGACATCCCATAATAACCCCCCCACATACACTTACCCCTCCCCCACTCTGCATAGTTACCTTGCAACGTACAGACCATAATAATCCCCCCACATACACTTTCTTCCCCATTCCTCCGTGGCCCCCCTAGCAACCAACGTTGCCATGGAGACACTCACCCCCTCCCGCCCCCACCCGACATCCCATAATAATAATGAGCACAGTCACTGACATCCCACAATAAGCATAACTCCAAAAAGAGAGAGCAAGAGGGAAAAAAAGCTGTCACATGGCAACACCACGCCACATGACTATAAGATTTCACCTCCCATCTACTGTACATGTATGTAGCTATACATTCACTACTCACTTCGGGATGACAGTCCAAACATGACAAGTAGATCTAGTCAACTTATGGCACGTAAGCGCACACACATACACACACAGAAATGTACACAGCATACTTGGATGAAGGAGGGAATTCGCACTCCAAAAAAAAAGTATGGGAAGGAAAAAAAAGTCTTATCGGGGTCATGTCAGTTCCAGTGGACCTATGTCAGTCTACCATTATCAACTTGAACTTAGTTTGGTAGAAGCCTTGAGACGTGTTGGTGCTCAAAGCAACAGTGCACTTGTTTTCCTACTAGTCTGTTCCAAGTAGGCCTACGTATGTGCGGATGTCTGAGACCAGACCATTAGCCTATCTGTATGGTGACAGACAGTGCACCTTGCTGTGCTGATCCCTGCGTAAGGGCTATAGCCCATTAGCAACAGCACACTCGGTTCAGCCATGCTGTAATGCTGCAAATTCATCTCACATGCCTTTATCAAACAGTTTATTTTTCTTTGGTTTTCCGATTCGGGCCTGTGCAAAGGTCAGATGGAGCAGGTTCTCTAGTATTCTCTCTGGCAACTCAGCAAGGCGAAAGCATTTGGCACACACACACATGCGCACGCACGCACGCACGCACGCACGCACGCACGCACGCACGCACGCAGGTCAGGAAGTCAGGAAATGTCATATTTGATGGACAGCATACATGAGAACTCAGTTGACATGAATGTGTTGGCAAAGAAGACAAAAAAAATCAGACACAATAGGCAAGTGTTTGCAGAATGAAAAAGAAATGCATTAGCTGAAGATAGGCCTACTTGGCATCCCTTTGCAGCTGGCTGAGCACGAATCTCTGGCCTAACTTGATGAAAACTGTTGTGGTGGTGCAAACATCTGGATACTTTACAGCAGGGGTGTCAAACTCAGGCCCGGGGGCCAAATTTGGCCCGTGGAGCCATTTTATTCGGCCCGCGAGATCATTTCAAATGTGTATTGCAGTTGGCCCACATACACCTTAATGTATAGCGTAACATGACTTGAACATGACATTTGCTGTGTCACGGGATGTGCAGACACATTTGAACTAACAAATATGAAAGAGTGTGTGTGAAATTTAACTATGAATAGGAAGTGCATGTACACATAATTTTAGTCCATTTTTAAAAATAAATGTTGAATTCGGCCCGCAACTTGGTTCCAGATTTTGATTTTGGTCCTCAGTCAATTTGAGTTTGACACCCCTGCTTTACAGTAACTACTAAATAAATATTGTTTCAAAGCATCACATCAATAGATCTCTTTTTTTGTCAGGTCTTGCAAATGTATCATTCTGTCGTCATCATTGAGTTTACAGGGAAAAGCCCTATGGCTTTTCATGGTGGGCTTTATGTGTGTCTCAAGTCATCTTCAACCCCTCCGTAGTTGCAGCGAGTGAGAAACGTGGTAAACAGACATGTCTGTTTCCTTCCTTGTCCTCCATTTCTAGATCTCTCTCTCTCTCTCTCTCTCTGTCTATTCATCAGCGAGTTCACCATTCTATCTGACTCAGCAAAGCTTTCCGTTTTGACACTACTTAGTTTGTCCCTCTCCACCTCCTGCCTTTTGTCTCCTCCCTCCCTCGCTCCCTCCCTCCCTCTGGCCCTGCCTTTGTCCCTCTCTCTCTCTCTCTCTCTCTCTCTCTCTCTCTCTCTCTCTCTCTCTCTCTCTCTCTCTCTCTCTCTCTCTCTCTCTCTCTCTCTCTCTCCACACACATATAAATAGACATACACATATACACACACATACAAAAGCATAGAACTACACACATAAACATAGGCATTGGCACACTAGGCATATGTACATACACTTATCCACATATACATGCATACATACAGTAAACACACAAGTACAAAGGCATACACACATAGGCACAAATACAGGTACACAAGCACAAGCACACATACACACACACACACACACACACACACACATACACACACACACACACACACACACACACACACACACACACACACACACACACACACACACACACACACACACACACACACACACGCACACACACACACACACACACATACACAAAGTCAGACACAAGGTACACAGAACAAGGCGTAGACATCAGCCACTGTACACATACCCTCACACATTTTTTTCAGACACGATTTTATTTTCCAACACCCCTCCCACATTGAATATCTGTGTCTGTATGATCGTGTGTGTGTGTGTGTGTGTGTGTGTGAGAGAGAGAGAGAGAGAGAGAGAGAGAGAGAGAGAGAGAGAGAGAGAGAGAGAGAGAGAGAGAGAGAGAGAGAGAGAGAGTAACATCCTTTACCCACCCAATCAAAGGGATATGGGGGCGGTATCCATGGTTACCAAATCACAAGCACCCCTCCCCCACAGACCAGGCCCTCTGTTGAACATCCCATAATACATTTTCAAAAGAAATGTACAGACCATAATATTCTTCCTGTGCTGGCCGTTGCTATGGAGATAAAGCATAAGAGGGCGGGAGGGTGTGGGGTGGAGGGGGTCAGATTACCATGCAAGCCAAAATGCAGACCATAATACTCCTTCCGCACACTCCCACTCCACCACACGTACACACACACACACACACACACACACACACACACACACACACACACACACACTCACACACACACACACACAGGCACACACACATCACACCCTTGCCATTCCACATGGTCCTTAATGTTGAACGGTGGCCAGACAAGGCAAGCACATATGGAGTTGATCATGCAAATTCCCTGATACACCAGCAGGAAGATAGCCAGGGAGGGAGAGAGAGAAAGAGAGACAGAGAGAGAGAGAGAGAGAGAGAGAGAGAGAGAGAGAGAGAGAGAGAGAGAGAGAGAGAGAGAGAGAGAGAGAGAGAGAGAGAGAGAGAGAGAGAGAGAGAGAGAGAGATATATGGCCAGACTGATAGTGTCAGACATTGCTATGCTATATCTAGAGATGTCAGATACGTAGATGGACAGCAGAGTAGACCTATACGCACATTTGGGAACCCTATGAGACAGACAGATAGAAACACATCTGTCAATACATACTACATGGGGGCCTCTTGTCTGGAAAAGATTAGTCTGACTGCTAGACAACAGATTGCCAATTACAGTTCTATTATATTACTCCTCCGAGACGTTTTTCATGGGAGAAGAAACGGCACAGTGAAGCGTGACGCATGAACTCCAGCTCTCGCATCGAGGCCTTTCAAGCCCTTGTTAGTGAACGTGTGGTATCCCCTAAAAGTCAATAGAGGCTCTGGACTCTACAATTGCTCTTAACACAATCTAAAGGTGACCCTCTGTGTACCTTGGGGGCCGACAGACATATCTGAAATGTAATGCACTGATGTGAGCACCCTCTGTATCTCTGTTACCTGAGGCCCCTGTCTGTCTTTTCTTTGTGCGGTGTGGTGGAGTACAGTACAGGAAATGTGCAATACTGTACGTGGGCAGGGCACCGCTCTCCTACTCCCTCCGACGTGATCACATCAGGCTTGATGCTAATTCAGGAATGTGCGACACTACAGCGTTTTCGCGTAAGCAGAGGAACCGTGGCGTAAAGGAAATGAAAAAAAAGACCAAAAAGAGAGAGAGACACACACACACAGGCCTTAGCCAGACCATAATATTCAACTTCAGCCCTCCCTCACTCCCCCACACCTCCACACACACACACCACCACCACCAACACCCCCCCCCGCCTCCCCCCACGCCTTCCTAGCCTGCCTCCACCCCTCCCCCCGCCTAACAACGCAGACATACCATAATAAGCAGAGAGCAACTAGGCACCCCCTCCCCCACACACACACCACACTACTGCCACTCCATAATAATCGGAGTGAGCTCCTGAGTGCTAATTCACGCTGCATGTTTGAACTGTACATAGCGCCACCCCGGACCTGCCTGTCTGTCTGCCTGCTAGCCTGCCTACTGTGACTGTGGCTGTGGCCAGCCTCACAAGACAAGACAGGCAGTACAGAAGCAAGACAGAGTGAGGGAGGGAGGTGTGAACACTGCATGCATGCCCTCTATTTCATTTGTTGTTTTCGCACCCGAGAGAGAGAGAGAGAGAGAGAGAGAGAGAGAGAGAGAGAGAGAACAGACAGACAGACAGACAGACAGACAGACAGACAGACAGACAGAGAGAACAAAGATGGAGACAGAGAGAGAGAGTGAGGGGGGGAATAGACAGACAGACAGAGAAATAGAACAAAGATAGATAGATAGAGAGAGAGAGAGAGAGAGAGAGAGAAAGAGAGAGAGAGAGAAAGAGAAACGGCTTCACTGTTTGTCTTTTGGTGTTTATCGACATCAGCATACACAGCACAATTTTGCCGAAATCCAAACAAAGCATTCAAAGTCTGACTCCATCATATTGATAAAAGGTCTTGGAATTGAAAGCGGTAACCTCATTGATTAGAGATTTTTTTTGGACAGCAAAGCCATAGAATACATTTGTAAACACTTCACGGGATTCACAGGAAGCTGGGTGTCAAAAACGTCATGGCGCCATATCTCACAATGCAGAACTAAACCGAGAGAAGCCGCTTCCTTCATTTTCCATAAACACACATCAACATTTATTGCTGCTAAAATCACCTACCCCTCCGATCCCTCCCCCCCCCAACACCACTAACACCCCCTCCTCCCTCCACCTACCCCCTCCTCCCGCCTACCCAACCCAACCCAACCCCCCCTCTGCTCAATTCCATACCAGGACACGTTGTGACAAAACAAAGAACATCCCATAATATGGCCTTGCCGGCGACACATGGCAACCAGTCTAAGGTGTGCTGGCAGCATTATGCGTATAGCTCTGAAGTATGCACATGCACACGGAATCAGAAAAACAGCATTAAGGTCATATGTCTTATAACTTTGATCATTGAAAAAGGTGTTTATTTTTTTAATGTCAGTAATTTAAGTATGGGATTGATGGAATTGATTGACAGTCATTGAGGTGTGGTGTTTGTAGGTGAGCAGCACACAACGCATTCTGTCTGAAAACACCTCTTTTGAGAGTCAGGATGAAGGGAGAACAAAAATTAAGAGATTGGATTGCCATACAACAACCACCCCCCTCCTCCCTCTTCACCCTCACACCACCACCTCCCAACCCCCCTCACAGTTACCCATGGCAACCTACATATAATGAGGTCAGATGGCCATCCAATAATAATCAGACTGCAGCCTGTGACTCAGGCATGTGTGGCCCACTAAGCCGTGATATCTTCCACGCCATGCCATCCCTGACCACCCAGCGTTCACATGGAGAAGCCTAGACCTAAATAAAGTAGAAGTCATCGAAGACTCGTCTTTATTGTCACTAAGTCGTATACAAAGTATGGCAAGAGGTCACGTGGAAGAAGCTGTAGAAAAGATTGTATGTGTGGAGATTCTCATTCAGGTTGTCTTAGTCAATAGACTTTGGTAGTAGGAAATGGGACATCTCCAGTAGCCTACAACTAAACTCTTTAAACTGCAGATAGTTTTTGAAGAATATATTTGTAAGGCTTTTTGCCTTTATTTTTGACAGGATTGACAAGAAACCAGTGGGGAGAGAGAGACGAGGAAGAATCGGCAAATGATAGGGGCCAGATATGAACCCGAGTCCCCGGCGTAGTAACCCTGGTGCTCTACCGTTAGGCCAAGGCAGGGCACTGCAGACAAAGAGTTTGAGAGAAATCCATAAGGATGTATCTGTAGGGCTAAAATATGACTTATGACTGAAGGCCATGGTTGAGGTCAAATAAAGCTTCCAGGCTCCTTGTTCAAATTATGGACAACACTAGGACAATCTGGAGGACAATACAATTGGTTTGGAATTAAGGTTACACTCCTTTATCGAAATCAGGTTTGCGGCGCAGCTCACTTGGATGAGACTCCATGACAAGGCACATACACAGCTTTGGATTTGCCAACACAGAAGCTGACTTGTAAATACATAAAAATGATGAAGATTCATTTCATATTATGTTCTTGAGATCATACGGGTATTACTATTTGGAGAAATGTACAGTACTTGACATCTGTTTTAATTAAGATGTTATCGTCCATTTTTTGGGGGTACAACTTGCACGTCTACTCTGTCCTGAAAAGTGATCAAGATACAGATCCAATAAAACATCAGGTGAACCGCTGCAGGACCAAAAGAAAGGACCACTTTTTTAAAAGACTGAGAATTATCGCTAAAAGAATGAGATTAGCATTAGCCTATAGGTTATTTGGTATTCCAATGTTATGGTCTCAAAGTCACTTCTATGTCTTTATTATGAATAGGAATCACAGAGAGAAATGTATAGATTCACTATACAACACTCGTGTGGAGCAGCCTCTGGTGAGTGGCAAGAGATGCAACTCACATTAAAGATTGATGTATCCCTCTTTTTCTTTTTTTTAATGAAGCCTGACCCATTTTATATATGCGTATTCCCTTCCATTTCTGCTACAATGTCATACAGCAGATATGTATGACACACAGTACCTCTTTTCTTCTTCAAAGGATGCGACAAACGTCACTGAATAAGATTTGCAGTAACAACCCAGAGTCCCTTCCGAGAATTGACACTGGAGAACAGTTGTCTTGTGTGCGCAAACATAAAGGGATTATGTTGATTTAAGCACACATATTTTGCAGATATTACAACCCACTGAGTGATGTTATGAGAATGGCCGTCACCATAACACCATTCTTTCCATTGATACTGCTGGGAGTAATTGCCAATACGCGTGCATATATTATTGTATGGAAATGCATCTTATGCCCATGCAAAACTACACAATCATTATAATGTGATTTTCATGTGATTTTTGCATGGGTAGGATGCATTGTATATCATACGACCTAGGAACTCATTTATTAGTCTGCTTTATTAAGCAATAAAAAAGGGATGCGAGTGTGATAAGTTCTTATGTGGCAGGCACCAGTCAGACTTTGTGAGATCCAATCAATTGTCATAGGCACTATTGTTTCCCCCATCCTCTCTCTTCCAACAACAACAATCCGCAATGCAGCGTTATCACATTCTATTAAGAACAATCATTTAAAGGCTGTGCAAGGGGTTTTTTTTAGAGGAAAAAAATATCCCTCTGCACTGCAGTTAAGCAAGCAACCAACCATTTAACATGAATATAGGTCAATGGATTACAGGACCATTTGAAAATCAATAAGACATCTCCCTCTGCTGGTCAGTTACTGGTAAAACAACAAGAGGGGTAAAGTTGATTACACAGACACACAGCTCCCAAGACACTCAACATGGACTAGTCTAGCTGGATAAGGGCTGATCCCAGATCAGCTTCAGCTCATGGCAAATGATCTGATTGGGCTTTCTACAGGGCAGCGGCGGTTCCCATTTGCTGGGAGTTGCAAAATGGCTGCTTGACATCCTGCTAATGGGCAAGGTGAGGTAAACCTTATTTGGGTGCAAACTTGATATGAACAAACTAACTGCCCCTTTAATTCATAAGCCAAGAAGACCATAGACTAAAAGGTGGGGAAAAAATCTGAATAATTTTAGAAAATGTTGGAAGTGGGCAAACATTGAATTAATATTAATGAATTATTATTATTTCTTGGTTTTCTTCGTTTCTGCCATTTTATGGACAATAATGACATATCACTTTGCGTTTAAGGTCGTTTAAATTTGAAACATTGAAACATGAAACATATATATATATATATATTTTTTTTTTTTTAACAAACCACTTAATAACAACAATTGGTATTAAAGTAAACATTTCAGACAGTCAGATGAGCTCAGTGCATCAAGTAAATGACCAGACAGCTTCATACCAATGGATCCATTGAAACAGTCTAGTTTTATTACTTTACATTCCACCGCTTCAGGCGTCTGCTCGAAACCCATCATTGTCACATCACATCATTATTGCATTGTCATTATTAATCAAAACAACAAACCTTTTAGAGTACTGTGGGGTATTCCTGAAAGCAGGTTTTGTCATCTTACCTCGTTATGCTAACTCAATGTAAGAGGTGCATCATATAGTAGAGGCAACCTGTGACTTTGTTGTGATCCAGGGATAAGCCATAGACATACAGTATGAACCCGTTCATAGGATACGTCTATGGAATAAACCTCTATGTGACATCAATTAGGAGGTTTAATACTCGTTTTGAGTTGACTCGGTTGGTCACTAAACCACCTTTCTGGAATGTACCCCTGGAGTGTGCAACAGTTTGTCATGATGAAAACAAACAAACAAACAAAAACGCAGCAATGGAGTGGCACTCAAAATGTTGGCACAAAATGAAGTAAATTCAGTATTATTAAAAAATAATAATAAAAACAAACTCGGTCAGGAGGAAAAACAAGGTTTGCAAAAAGAAAAAAAAGAAACACACCTATCATTTACAAACAATAATCAAGTTATATTATTATTATTATTACTCCTATTATTATTAATGCACCATAATTCTCCAAATGTATTGTAAGAATATAGAGGTTCAGTTTAATTCTCTTGCCCGTTACAGGCAGAGGTAAGAAGCACTTTTCACACTCCAGTTTTTAGTTGCAGCACAACAACACAAGTGAGGAAACACCCACTTCATGGATCGTTGTTCCTTTTTTTTGTTTCCTGGTGTTATTCCTACTTCTGTCCATTTCACCATGCTAGTAAGGCCCTATGTAAGGGACGTGGTGTACATTTGTGTGTGTGTGTGTGTGTGTGTGTGTGTGTGTGTGTGTGTGTGTGTGTGTGTCTGTGTGTGTGTGTGTGTGTCTGTGTGTGTGTGTGTGTGTCTGTGTGTGTGTGTGTGTGTGTGTGTGTGTGTGTGTGTGTGTGTGTGTCTGTGTGTGTGTGTGTGTGTGTGTGTGTGTGTGTGTCTGTGTGTGTGTCTGTGTGTGTGTCTGTGTGTGTGTCTGTGTGTGTGTCTTTGTGTGTGTCTGTGTGTGTGTCTGTGTGTGTGTCTGTGTGTGTGTCTGTGTGTGTGTTTGTGTGTGTGTCTGTGTGTGTCTGTGTGTGTCTGTGAAATTTGGTTAGTAAATACTAAACGAAAAACAGAGCGACCATATCCATCCATGTCTCGTGCTTCATAAAAAGCAGTGTCCTCATGGATGCGCTCCATATTTCCACTGATGCTGATGCTGTGCAGTATATTTAAGGCTGATCACTGGTAATGAACTAGGCAGTTAGACAACAGGAGCAGGGTGGTATTCCAAGAACCTGGCTTGGTAGTAAACCGGGTTCAGTCAACCTCAACAAAGTCATCTAATAGACTACTCTTTCTTAACTGAATGACACATAAGGGTTATTTATTAGCAGGTTTCATGTAGGTTAACTCAGCCAGGTTTAGCACACGTAACCAGCTTATTGGCATATCCCCCAGCGAATACAACAGATAACCACACCACCACTGTCTTAGTTGGGTTACTCAAGGCACTGCATGGAGAAACAATAATAAACAGAAGAGCGTGTCCGTCTCCCTCGTTCCCTCCCACACTGCTTACTTCATCCTCCCCACGGTCTACCTTTACCAATGGTCCACGTTCCGGTCCCTAGATCTGTGTGTGTGTGTGTGTGTGTGTGTGTGTGTGTGTGTGCGTGCGTGTGTGCGTGTGTGTGTGTGTGTGTGTGTGTGTGTGTGTGTGTGTGTGTGTGTGTGTGTGCGAGAGCGTGTGTGTGTGTGTGTGTGTGTGTGCTGTAGACATGTCTCCATGCCCCCTGGTCTACAACAGGCTGCATTTGTTACTCCTGCGCTTGGTTTCTGGGGGCTCCAAGGCCGCCAGGATGGCCTCGTCAAAGACGTTCTTCAGGCCTCTCTGGAAAGGAGAAAAACAAGAAGAAGAGGACATGAATACAGAGAAAGGGAAAGAAAGGCAGAAAGAAAAAGAAATGCACAGGCAGAGAGAAAGAAAGGACGGCAAAAAGGATAGGCAGAAAAGTCGGAATGAAAGAGACAAAGGATAGAAGCATACAGTAAAAAGACGAAAAGCAAAAAAAGAAAGAAAGCATGGAATTCATGGGAGCCTATTAGGTGCACAGCAACATAGTGCAGATGGCTGGAACACAATGGTTAACAAGAGCACATCTGGGAGAATGTGGCCAGTAATGCCATGGCTTGCCATACTCCTTCCAAAGCTCTTGGAAGCTCTTTTTACAGCACGCTGTTAACCAAGTGTGTGTGTGTGTGTGTGTGTGTGTGTGTGTGTGTGTGTGTGTGTGTGTGTGTGTGTGTGTGTGTGTGTGTGTGTGCGTGCGTGTGTGTGTGTGCGTGTGCAGACCTCGGATCAGGTTATGCGTGTGTGTCTGTGTGTGTGTGTGTGTGTGTGTGTGTGTGTGTGTGTGTGTGTGTGTGTGTGTGTGTGTGTGTGTGTATATATATATGTGCTCTGGTTTCCTTTTGTCTGTGTGTGTATAGCTGTGTTTCTGTGTGTGCATGCACAGGCGTCTGGGCGCACGCATTTACAGGCATCATTACCTGGGTTAGGGCAGAGCATTCAGAGCAGTGTGTGTGTGTGTGTGTGTGTGTGTGTGTGTGTGTGTGTGTGTGTGTGTGTGTGTGTGTGTGTGTGTGTGTGTGTGTGTGTGTGTGTGTGTGTGTGCGTTCTGCATGCGTCTTACCTGTGTGGGGGCAGAGCACTTGCTGTGCTTCAAGGCACGTAGGTCTTGTGCCAGCTTGTGTGTCTATGAGTGTGAAGGTGTGTGTGTGTGTGTGTGTTATATACAGTGTTGGGTAAGTTACTTTTTAAAAGTAGTTAGTTACTTTACTTTAGTTACTGCGTTCAATTGTAACTGAATTACTTTACTTATTACTAAATTTTAAAAGTAACTTGTTACTTATTACTTTACTTTACTTTTTCGCGGGAAAAGGGATTTTAACCAGCACACCTCATAATACACCTGCTTCCCAAGGTTGTAGGCCGGCTGTGTAAATGGCCTAATATTTTAATCTGTGCGAACTGTAGGCCTACCTCTATGGAATCCCTCATGTAGGCCTATTGTCATTCTCTCATCTAAAATGCATTTCATGATTGCCATGTAGGCCTGTTTATAACAGTGTCAGTACATTTGAATCTAGTCTAACATTACGCCATAGAATAGAATATTGTCTTTTATTGTCATGTCAGCATTAAAATTACTTTTGGTCTCACAGAATAAAAACAGAATGAGTAAGGTCAGGTGGCCATACCAAACAGAAATGTAGGACACTCTGCTTACATCCTCTCCTAGATGTTGCAGCTTAGGCTACTCCAAAGCCTTTCAGTTTCCTGCGCATTGCATTGCATAGAATATGCATCAACATTACCTATTAAAGATTCTGCCGAATGCAGAATCCGTTCGTGCTGGAAGACGGTTTGATCAGGCACATTTGAATAGCCTGAAGAACGTGGCGACCTCAACGCCATGGTGTTGCTTGCGCTGTTGTTCTCACGTTATTATTCCCAATTACTTGACTCGCGCTGGCTGCTGCTGCTGACGGAGCTGCCCAAATTGTTTTTTTTTTTGTTTTGTTTTTTTTTGCCGTGTAGACTATTTAACTGTCATCAGTGAGCACAAAAGAGGCTATGGCATTTGCGATATGGGGTACAGCTGTTTTAGAATGCATTTGCGTAACGATGAACTCGGAATGACTAGATTTAACTGCGCAGCGAATCACTTTCACTTTCCCTCTATGGTGGAACTCCAAGTATTGTAGTATAGGTTAACCACATCACAGCGCAATGGGCTCATGAAAGTCCCAGTGGAAGACTTTGCATGCACGAGGAAGGAACAGCAGTCTGCATGCGCGCGCTCTCACACACCCACTTCCGAGACCTCGAGAAGGGCTGGGGAAAACAGCCCAGACAGAGCTCTTCGCGCATCTAGAACTATTAATAACAGCAGACCTTAAGATGATTTCAAGGCTGAAATTTATAACGAGTAACGACCGTTACGGCAGCGCAGTAACTGTAATTAAATTACTGACATTTGAAGAGTAATGCGTTACGTTCCTACGTTAGTGCCAAAAGTAATTAAATTACGTAACGACGTTACTTAGTAACGCGTTACCCCCAACACTGGTGTGTGTCTGTGGTCGGCATTCTACGGCGCGCAGGTGCATGCAAACGTCTGCAATCTGCATGCCTTTTACTTGTGTGAGGGCAGAGCACTCTACGTATTTGACAGCACACAGGTCTTGTGCCAGCTGGTGTGTCTTGTGAGTGTGTGCACGTGTGCACGTGTGCGTGTGCGTGTGCGTGTGTGTGTCTGCGTTCTATGTTCTACGGCGCGCAGCAGGTGCATGCACAGGTCTGGGTGCATTTCTGGAAAGCGTAGTTGCTAACTTTGTTAGCATTCAGCGCGTGCCTATTACCTGCGTGAAGGCAGAACACTCAACGTATTTGACAGCGCACAGGTCTTGTGCCAGCTGTTGTGTCTGTGAGTGTGTGCGTGTGTGTGCGTGTGTGTGCGTGCTTGTGTGTCTGCGTTCTGTGTTCTACGGCGCACAGGACAGGTGCATGCACAGGTCTGCATTCGGCGTGCCTCTCTTACCTGCGTGAGGGCAGAGCACTCGACGTATTTGACGGCGCGCAGGTCTCGCGCCAGCTTGTCCCCGCCCTCGGGGGAGATGGGCCGCTGCTTGTTCTTGGCCAGCTTGTCCACCACGTTGCTGTCGTCGCGCAGGTCCACCTGGGTGCCCACCAGCAGGAAGGGCGTCTTGGGGCAGTGGTGCGAGATCTCTGGCACCCACTGGAGAGGGCAGAGAGAATGTTAGGAGAAAAGGAAGGGATAACTTAGATCAATCGTTCTCAACCTTTCTTGAACAAACGTAGCCTGGGCGAAAAGCCGACTGTTGACTCCGTCAATCAGTCTGGCAAAAGCCATGAGGAATCCGTCTCCGTGGAGGGTGGGAGATGGTCTGATCTTACTCTACCATTTAAATTAATTGGAGTTCCAAACTCAAATTAAAACCCATATTGTGCTTTATTAGCATGCCTGTTACGATATAGCGTCGCAAAAGCATACAAATAACAAAACGAAAGTGTGAATATACTGCAGTTACCAATCAGTAACGGACTTCGCGGGTGAGTTCTGAGTCACCACTCTCAACTGTTTGCTGATTGGCTAAACACTGAGAGAACCGAGCTCGAGGCTTTTGCCAGACGATGTGCGGAGCCAAAATCTTTAGGTGGAGTACATATGATGGCGTCGCCAGGCTAGAACAAACGCCCCCTTGACCTCATAATAAGCCTGATAACGCCCCCTTAGTATTAAAAAGATTAAATGGACTAATGTCTCCCAATGGCAACAAAGCACCGCCCCCTCTCAGCTGTATCCTTCTCAACGCCCCGCCCCTAGAGCTCCCCAATGCCCCCTGGGGGCTATACTGCCCCCGTTGAGAAACACATGGATGGATGGATGGATGGATGGATGGATGGATGGATGGATGGATGGATGGATGGATGGATGGATGGATGGATGGATGGATGGATGGATGGATGGATGGATATGTAAGCTAGACCCTCCACCCAAGTATGGTATGATTTCCGTGAAGGCACACACAAAACAGTGTTTCATCGTGGCACATAGAAGGCCAGGCAACCTTCTCTCTGAGGTCCATGAATGGACTAGTATAAAGCTATATTCAAGGAATAGTATGTTTTATATACTTTTGTCTTGCTTTTTATACACTGCAAAACAAATATGCGGATTCTGTACATGCTATAATAAACATTTTTTGTCTTAAGCAGCAGGCACACAGCCTTGACCAACCTTCTCCCGGACATTTTCGAAGGAGGAGGGCGAGACGACGGAGAAGCAGACGAGGAAGACGTCGGTCTGGGGGTAGCTGAGGGGCCGCAGCCTGTCGTAGTCCTCCTGTCCTGTAGGGGGAGATCATTTGTCTTTT
Source organism: Engraulis encrasicolus (assembly GCF_034702125.1). Taxonomy (NCBI): domain Eukaryota; kingdom Metazoa; phylum Chordata; class Actinopteri; order Clupeiformes; family Engraulidae; genus Engraulis; species Engraulis encrasicolus. Next base: position 14,299,104 of record NC_085876.1, on the reverse strand, counting down.
GAGCACTGGTTAAATATTGTTTCTTTGAAAAGCCACCCACTGCATTTTTGCTGTTGCCCCTACCAACAAGCCTGCCTGAAAATCTACACCGTAAAAGATTTTCCTTCCTCCCGTCAAGGTTTGACCGTTTTTCATACCAACATCTTTAAAGTTCATACAAATGTGAATACGTATGTCTCCTACTACGGAACACAAAGTTAGACTTTCATTACCGTCACATTAAGTGTGATGCTCATTTGGGTCCGTCAACCAGAAGTTTCAAGTACCAGTGTGTGTCTGACAGCAGACTGTGACAGTGGTCAGCAGAGTCGCCTTTTGCCTTACCAGAGGTACCAATTACCAGAGGTGTCAAAAGTAAAAGTAAATTTATGCTGCATATAAGATGCAAGGAAGATGGCTATGGGCTCATATTAAAGGGTAAACATTAAAGGAATAGACTTACATATTTTTTATTGGATCACCTCTAAATCTATTCATAAATAGGTTAAAAGCTCCCAGCAAGAGCAAAATGCATAATGCATAATATTGTTATCCTTATCCACCCGCTTTTTACATTTTCCACTTTAAATTGGTAATATTAATCGTAGTTCGTAAAAATGTGGTAAGAAATTGTACATTCATGGTTGGATTTCACCATAAAAAGTAGAAAGCAACAGCACCAATATCTTTCCAGTTATCGCCAAAAACATGGTTGCATAATAGCATTAGCCTGACAGTACTATTGGGATGGATGGACTGAGCTTACCAAGGAAACCAGGAACACTTTCAAACATCACCAAGGTTTTAGAAAGCACTACACTAAATGACAGGCTACATATACCGAAGTGAATCTGAGGGCATGACAAACCTGACTGCGTATTTGGAGGAAAAAAATGATAACAGTCAAGCCTTGTTCGGTGGTGACAGCTGACACTTATTATGGCCAAGCCAATGGCTCCATTTTCTCTGGACCTACCCCATCACAGATATATCTCCTCTCGAGAGAAGTTAGGAATGCTCTTTTCTAATGGAGAAGTCGAGATAAGCGCACAAAGGGAGTGCCAGTTTCAGAGTTCATGAGGTCGCCAGTGGGTCCGATGTGAACAACAGGCTATTGGACTTGGACCAGTTCCGTGGCCGCCTGGGAGAGCACTAGCAGCACGGCATATCTTGTGGAAATGAGTCGCTTTCTTAAGGTTAAGGTCTCCCACAGAATAGTGAATTTAAATGATAAACACACATGTTCCTAAGATTAATAGAACGTGTGTGTTCATTTCAACAGGGTTTCTGTATTTCCAGAGGTCTATAATCTTCCAGAGACGCCCACCCTCCAAACCTGATGTTTGTACTGTTGTGTCCCTCTGTTGTAGGCCTACTTTGTTTGTTTGTTGAGTGAGTCTCTGTATGTGAATGTGTCTTGTTTGCATGTTGCATTGCCTGTTAAGTGTCGTTCCGAGTTTAGAAAAGTGTTGTATTAAACGTATATACCATTATGCGTTATTACGGCACCAAGCTTGATTTCAGGCAACAGCCCCGAGAGCTTTGATTGGGCATTATAGTTGAGGAAAGTTGAGGCCTTGTCTTTGCTTCATGGTAGACAGTCTCTACATGGGTGCCAGGCCAATGGATCCTCCTGACACAGCTGAAACAGCTAATGGGAAGACCTATCTCAGGATACTGTCTACAACAGGGGTGGAGAACCTCTATCTCGAGGGCCGTTTGTGGCCCTTGAGTCCGTTTTGTCCGGCCCCCAATATAGTTTAATGTTATGCAGCTTCAAATGAAATATGCTTTTTTTTTTAAAGGAAACTTAGAAAATACATTTCCAATACAATTAAGTTATATTCAGGGGACCTAGAGAAGGTAGGTTCTGTTTTAAAGGTCGCTGCCTTCAAATTAGGCCTAAAGTGTAGGGGGAAATCCTGGTTTGAGTTCATAATACGGCCCTCGGAGGACTTTTACTGCCCTCGGATGAATTTGAGGTGGCCTCTCGAATGAAAAAGGTTCCCCACCCCTGGCCTACACCAACACCCCCCCATGTCCAATTTCAGCATTCCCAGCGATCTGAAATTCTGGAGCGTTATACATAGAACGGCTTTTGTGTAGTGTTACCTAGGACGCCGTCGGCATGGACACAACAGAAATCAATTATGATGCAGCTGTGAAGCTAAACAGGAAGTCCAGAAGGGGAACTCTACATTGTCATGTCCTGCATTTTTGCACTAACAATAGCAGTAGGCCATACATAGGAAAACGTGTAGTATACCTACCTGCAGTATCAAATAGACCAAGGGTATACGGTTCCCCTCCTATCATTACTGTCACTGCATAGTTGTCAAATACCTATGGGGGGGGAGAGAGAGAGAGAGAGAGAGAGAGAGAGAGAGAGAGAGAGAGAGAGAGAGAGACAGACAGACAGACAGACAGACAGAAACACAGACAGACAGAAAGACAGAAAGACAGACAGAAAGACAGACAGACAGACAGACATGATTGACTGGTTATGCAATGTTATTCAAGACAGCATGCCACTTCCATAATGGAGCAGACAAACAATGTGAGGGTGTACGAGAGGGCAGCCAGTCCAGGCAGAGGGTAACATGACACTCTCAGCCACAATAGCCCCAACCACTTTCACCCCACTCAAGGCAATCTCGCCTCCCTGCTTTTAACCTCCCATACCCACCCCTCTCTGCTATCTAGCTGATCACAATCAGGGCTTGACTTTAGCTATTTTGCTCACCAACCACTGTGACAAGCCACTAGCCATTCAGCTTTTCCACAGTTTTGTTGTCAGTATTTTTTCATTAATCATGATATGTCTGTCTAAGCTCTGAAGATCAGTGCAAATAAAATATTTGTGGCAGACATGGAGAAGATCCACTTTTTATGTATGAAAAGTGCAATTTTCTCAGTCATCATGAATACTTAGAATTTGATGGTGGTGATAAGTAATTGTGAAAGGGGTAACATTTATGAATTTATGTCTCCTTTTGCCCCCTTTATTCTTCAAAACTATGCCCTTTTACTAAAAACTGGAACAAAGTTATTTACATCCCAGGAGAAATCCTGGATCCAAAACCATCCAAAAATAGTGTTCTGGTTTCTTTTCTCTTTAATAAACGGTCCACAACATTTCAATTTTAATATCTGCTATACTGAGACATGATGCACGTTGTGGTAGTCAAAGCTAGATTTGGCAGCTGTGGTTTATTACCTAGTTATTAGGCTGTATTTGTAGAGTTCCTCTGTTGTTTCCATCACCCCATCTATTCTATCACAAAGGGTCTTATCTTGTGACTGATAGTAGATTACATGTTGGGAAATTACACTACAGTCAGTGTAGGTTTATTCCACTTGCTAATGAATGCAGTAGATGACTACAGTAGATCTAGTGATATGATAAGAGTTTACAACAGACACTATGAGTGGATTCCAATATGCAGACTTCCGTCCTCCCTAGCTCACTTGCCTGCTTGTGACCTCGTGATGATGTCACTGACGATGTCAATATCTTTCAAAGGCACAACTCTAATGTCATTTTCTCATTTGATGGTGAATGAAAAACAGTGCCCCCAAAAGTTGTTGTTGTGTCTAGTCTGACAGCTGGGAAACTTTATTGTTTTCTCCACGGAGGTGGGGCGAGGCCACAAGCACAAGTAGAGGACGGGAGTGTGCATATTGGAATGCAACCTACCGGTAGGTTACATTCAGCTGATATTCTTACTCAGAAAGACTTAGGTACATTCAGCATGAAGCTTCCATTTAGAATTTTCAGTCAACAAGCCAACAAGGAATGTGAATATGGTATATCCATGTCTGTCAGTCTGTCCAGTAAATAGAGTCGCTGAATAAAAATGGTCTCCATTGCACCAGAGTTACATACTTAATACTTTCCATCAAGGGCCATAATACATTAAAATGGCAAAAAGTGCATGCACGCTCTACAGCAAAAGCAGCCAATGTTTTACCGTGTACGATGTGTATTAGGGTCAGTGATGTTTCAGCAGTAGCACACATCAGGGCAGAGCAACGACAGCCAGTGCCACTATTGTATAGACTTTTAGTTTATTTTGTTTGATTGTTTTTAGTGGACTACCGTATCTAAGAAGCATATTCATTGCAGCATGTCAACCACCAGTTACAAATGAATTCATGGACATTAAATGGGGTAACTCCAACTGACGCCTGAGCCCAATTCGTCACAATTTGTCACAATAGAAAAGGACCTGGGGATACAGACTGAAAGAGAAAGAAAGAAAGAAAGAAAGAAAGAAAGAAAGAAAGAAAGAAAGAAAGAAAGAAAGAAAGAAAGAAAGAAAGAAAGAAAGAAAGAAAGAAAGAAAGAAAGAAAGAAAGAAAGAAAGAAAGAAAGAAAGAAAGAAAGAAAGAAAGAAAGAAAGAAAGAAAGAAAGAGAGAGAGAGAGAGAGAGAGAGAGAGAGAGAGAGAGAGAGAGAGAGAGAGAGAGAAACCGTACGAGAAAGAAAGAAGTTTGTCTGGTTCGTGATGACGTAGGCAGGCCAACCAATCCCATCCCCTCCAGTCTCTCACGATAATGTACCTTTCTCCTGTAACTGACTACTGCAGTGGTTCTCAAACTAGGGGTCGGGATCCCTTAAGGGTTAGAGTAGGGTTTCCATACATTGTTAGTAACATTATTCACTTGAATGGGCAATACATGTATTTACCTTTCCTGTGATATACATTTAAGTTTAGCAAAAATATTTTTGCATTTGGAAAATGTGAAAATTTCTTAATTTTTAAAAAGTGGGTACCACTCCCAGGCCCTGGACTACTACGCGGGCAACCCGGGTTTAATTCCCGGCCTGAGGTAATTGCCCGATCCTCTCCCGTCTCCCTCTCCCACTCCCACTCGCTTCCTGTCCCATTCTTCACCTGTCCTGTCTAATTGAAGTTGAAACCCCCCAAAAAATATTCAAAAAAAGAAAACGAAAAAGGGGGTGACAGCAGAAAAAGTTTGGGACCAATTGGACTACCAGTACTCAATCTGAGGACGTCTCACTGCAACTGGAGACAGGCCTGATCTTCTTTCAGGATTACTTGGGTGGGGGATCCTTAAGTGCACGACATTACACAGCTATTTACCTTGGATAGAGTGTGCGCGTGCATTTGTGTTTGTGTGTGTGTGTGTGTGTGTGTGTGTGTGTGTGTGTGTGTGTGTGTGTGTGTGTGTGTGTGTGTGTGTGTTTGTGTGTGTGTGTGTGTGTGTCACATACCACTACATTACATACAACTATGACTGATTATACACAACATCTTAATTATTGCATTATCGAGATAAAGAGAGGCATCAGGAAGTGAAGATCACAGCTAGGCTTCTGTAACCTTTTGCCGTCCTCCCCTTGACGTTGTTTAGACTCGGGGCATAAACAACACTTGTCAGCAGATTTCATCACCATCTTTCAGCCGTCTGGATTGTAATGTGTTGTGTTGTGTTGTGTGCACGCCCTTGCACACACTAAAAAACACTAAGTAAGGACACCAAGGATAGTGTTGGCAATCAGATACCTGTCAAAATGTGCTTGGTCCACCATCTTGACTGGATAGGATTAAACCTGATTGTCTGAATGCTGACGTGTACAGGTGCCTGTGTGTTGCTGGCCAAACAGGCTGAATTTTATGAATGGTTTCGCTTTCAAGGTCAGAAAAGTTCAAACCCCTAAAGTTATAACCCGTCACAGTCACAGATGTTGTCCAACCAACATCACGTCACACCTCTAATGAAGGCTGCAGAGGCAAAGTAACCGGAACTTGTCAGGTACAAAACCATTCTACCTTTTTCTGGCCTCGAAAATGAAGCTGTGGTCAACAGGCCTAACAAACCTTTTTAGATAAGAGTCAGGCTGACTTCCACCTGTAGGTTTAGAGTGAGGAGTCTGCACTCAAAATCCTTTTTTCCTTGATTTTTTAAAATTCCTTGGCAGGATTACATTTTGATGGACACAATGTCCGAAACGTAATCCTGCCATGGAATTTGAAAAAAAAAAATCCAAGAATAAAAGGATTTTAAATATGCAGACTCCCGGAGAAAACACCAGTTTTTTCCGGGACGTGCACGATTCTCACCCACAACTTATTTCCACCTGCAACCTAGTGTGGTCTTACCATACCCTTGTACTTTCCAATTGATAATCAAGTGGATGCGTATGGATGGCTATGGCCCGTCTACTTGTAACTTGGTAAAGGTGGGATGAGAACTGTATCTATCCGCCCTAGGTTACATCACTGCACAGTAACCTGACACTGCACAACAAGAGAGTTCTTCCTCAGCTACAGTATCATGTGGTGTTGAAAGTGTCCTGCATGTGTGGCTTCCAACTTCCCGTGTTCAGTCAAGCTGTCCAACATTTCACAGAACAAAAAAACTTCACTTGAGCGTTCAGACTGCTTTCGTTTCTATTCATAGCTTTCAAATAAAATAAGCAAAACGGCAGAGTCCTGCAGCATGATATTAGTCTGATTCATGTTTTCCACCGCATCATAACAATGCCCTTATCCTATTGGTCTTGTTGAAGCTTGCCTTCAGTGTTGTTTTGATTCCAACACACCCAGATGGAGCATGCCATGGCAACACCAGTCTGGTCTGGCCTGCCTACTACACTAAACCCAGCAAAGACTGCCCTTCACTTTCCTAGTTATGCCAGCTAATGCAGCACTAAGCAGTTTGCCTCTTAGTTGAAGCAGTTTCCCTCTTTAAAAGTCAGAACAAAAAACACTTTTGATTCGAACAACTGAGAGATGGTCCGCTCCAAACTTACTTAAGTGCAGTTATTCCACCCCATCACGGGCAGAAAATTGGGAACAATTAGTTTAGTGTTGTTTTCATGCACACTAACAACACACCATGACAATCTGAGCAACGTGCATCTCCCGTTTCACCTTGTGCTGCTGTCCAATGTTCCCGTCCTCTAAAGTCTCCCGTTACTTTTGTTCCCTATCCCTCCTCCATTTAACCCTGTGTTAGTGCACAACAACTGTGCAGCATCATGTTCCAGACAGTTATGAAACCCGCCTAATGTTGTGAATGTGATGCCTCTATTCAGAGAAGCTGCAGCCATCAAATAGATAGAAAACTATAGTTCTACAATGTAGTGCTTTATCTGAGACATAATAACACAAAGCCCTTTTTTATTTGTATTAAATCAATGGCATTGTCCATTGTGTGCTGATGCTGGTGCAGGATGTGGTCTAACCATTCCAAGAAGCAGTAACCAACAATTTATCGTCTACCATTATTTATTAAGGCAGCAATGTCTTTCCTTTAACCTGTCCAGCGGTTTGTGTAGCTTACCGTGGGCACATATTCTGAGGGGAACTTGTTGGTGGTGTAGGAGATGAGCAGACAGGTCTTACCCACAGCGCCGTCGCCCACCACCACACACTTGATGGTCTGCATCTGGAGAGAGAGAGAGAGAGAGAGAGAGAGAGAGAGAGAGAGAGAGAGAGAGAGAGAGAGAGAGAGAGAGAGAGAGAGAGAATATATACGTAGTCAGAGTCAGAGGCCTTTAAGAACCAATGTCGAATGACTTGTTGGCGCATCACATTATGCAGGAGGAATGCCATGCATCTTGATATGTGAATGACGGGGCCAGCGTGGACAATGGCCCGTCAGACAGCCCGAACAGGCAGGCAGTGTGACTGAGGTGTTGTTCATTCCACAAAACTTAAAATGGTCTGTCCGTGTGACCAGCTAGTTGTTCAGAATAAAAACTGCATGGGGCTAAATACCCGTTGCCAGATTAGGGAGGAAATGAGACACACAGATTCACATGACTTTGTGTAGCCTATTTGGGAAACATTGAATTCCACCTGAGATAATGATAAAAGCCTAGAAAGAGCGTCTCATCATAATGACTAAACCTATCCTATGCCATTGGCCTGTACAAGGCTGTTCAAGCTCCTCCGAACATACATGATAGACCTAGAACTACCACTCACTGTATTCACAGTAGGCCTATAAGAAGTGGCACATTCACAATAAAGTAACTTGCAAAGCTATATCGCTTATTATAGAGCAGACAACTGTGTCTGTGTCTAGAACTAGACCTGCTATTTCAAAACAAAAGACCAGTCATGCTAAAATCAACATCACATGCAGTCCGCAACGCTGTGCCAAAACAGCATGGTGATGCTATCCAATACTGGTGAATGAAAGCTAGTCTATCCTGTTACAAAGTATCCACTTAAACCTCACCAGAAAAAGTAACCAACAACTGTAACAAAGTTAACACATCTGTCCACCAGCCCATGGCTCTACCCAAACCATGTCCTCGTAATGTTAACTTACACTTTGCGACAAACTGTTAAACCGTTCTTTTCTAAACAGCTAACACCAGTGACGTGAAAATTAAAGTTTGTTTAAGGACTGTAAATTAGGGCTAAAGTAAAGATCATCAGCTGTGCTGTCAGTGAGGAGGCTCCCCTTCACTTCTCATTCAGTTAGCCTGTCACCTACTAGCACACACCAGTTAGCACCATTTCACGCCAGATAAAATCAAAAGTATGAACGCTGGAGTTACATTCTTGTTGTTGCCCAGATAGCACAATGAATGTCAGTTGTATTTTTTAAAAAGTCAAACAATAAAATTTACTGAAACCAGAGGGATAAGAATTTCCAGCACTCACCCTTTCTGTCAAACGAGAGGCGTTGGTACATCCGGGACTTGTGTCGGTAGGAGCTCCGTGAACCTAGCGAAACTGGAAGCTACGTATGGAGAAGGGGGAGTTTCACGCCGTGGGTACATTCCAATATGCACAACCCCGTCCTCCACTTGTGCTTGTGGCCTCGCCCCGCCTCTTGGCCCTGAGAAAACAATTAAGTTTCCCAGCTGTCAGCCTATCCACATCAACTTTTGAGCGACTATTCCCTATTCACCACACAGTTTGCAAATGAGAAAATGACTTCACAATTGAGCTTTTGCGAGACATTGAAACATAGCCCAATGCTGTTGTCAGCAGGGGTGGATTAATGCACGGGCCTACCAGGCCTAGGCCCAAAGGGGCCAGGCCAACTTGGCCCCGCGAACACCGAACCCAAACCATCCGCGAACACCGACCCTCAAAACCACCTTTGTAATCATATTCTTTCCAAGTTGCTTTATGTGCCAGCCAATATATAGTGTGCAATGTCCTGGTATAGTCCCTAGGCCAAGCCAGGTCCGGGGGCCCAAGGTTGCCTAAGGGCAAAGGCCCCAAGGGGCCAGGGCAACTTGACCCCATGGCCTCAACCCACAGAGGGCCAGAGGCTCCAAGGGGCCAGGCCAATTTGGCCCCATGGCCTCGCCCGATAGAGGGCCAGAGGCCCCAAGGGGCCAGGACAATTTGGCCCCTCAGCCAAGACCCAAACCGGCCTTCAAAACTGCCTTCGCAATAATAATCTTTCCAAGGTGCCTCATGTGCCAGCCAATATAGTGTACAATGAACTGGTATAGTTCCGCTGGCCAAGTCAAGTCCGAGGGTGGGGGGGCCCAAGACAATGTCTGGCCGAGGGGGCCATAATTTCTTAATCCGCCCCTGGTTGTCAGTGAACCTAGCGAAACAAGTGGAGGACGCAAGGTCACATATTGGAACGCACATCGTGCCTTTTTTATTTATCTATTAGAAGTATATCCAGGGTACGATCATATATAAAGAGACATAACAGTGACGAGTAAGACAAAACAAAACAGTAATCAACATACAGTGAGTTAAGACGACCAAAATTGAAATAGGGCCTAATGATCAAATTAAAATGAAAATAGATTAAACAAAACTTCATCTAAGAGGTGGAAGGCGCCCAGGAGGAGAACAGTCTTTATGGCTTTGGGGTTGGTTGAAAAAACTAAGGAGTTGTTGTAAAATCTTAACCCATTAAACAACAGCCCTAAACAGATAGAAGAGGCTTGCTGTATTGACATTTTAAAGTATTTAGCAAGTAGAAAAATTAGATTGATGATGTAAAACATGCTACCGTCCTCTCATCTAAACTCATGGAAACCAAATAAAACTGTTTAAAAGAAAATGCAAGGTTTGTACAGACATTTGCACGTAATAATGACAACAGGTCTTTCCAGAATTTAGCAGAAAACGTACATTATCAAAATAAATGTGCATTTGTTTCAGGGGATCCTTCAGAGAAAGTACATGTATCATCCAAGTAGTTTCTCACCGTGTCGGCTGGGAGGGCTATACTTGCGCCTTACGTCATAACAGCTGCTCAACATGAAACAAGGTGCACTCTCACACACCAAATAAACACACATGAAACAAGGTGCACTCTAACACACCCTTCTTTTTTCAAATAAGCAACATGCAGCGTGGAACAGAAAAAAGAAACAAATAAATATATCAGCACACCACTCTCTTTTCAAAGTAAAGGATCCCATAATTCTGCCCTTCCTCTCTGTCCCCTTGCAGTGGTTGTATGTGTCTGACCTGCATCTTACTTTACCCCTTAAAACGCATCCCCTGTTATAAATTAGCTGTTACCAGAATGGCAATGACCAAGTCGGAATGCAATACTAAAGGCCCTGTGCACTGACATAATAGTGTAGTGCTATGCAGGGGCGGAGCAGAGGGGGAGGCATAGGGGCCAGGAACCCCCGGCCTCACCACTTGCGGGGGGCCCCTGCCAGTGGCTTTCGATTGCCAAACATCTTGTAGGGGCCCCACTCTACGATATTTCGAGGGCCCAACATCTCGGACACATCTTCCGCCCCCCCCTGTCCCAATACCAATGCTCCGCCCCTGGTACTATGGTAGTTACATTTTTTTCAGTGACTATTTTAACGTTCCAGTGATGCAACAGTGTGTGTTAAGGGGCTATGCTTCTATTCACTTTGTTTCAATAAACCCAAGCAAGAAATGATATGCGTCTGTCACATCTCCTGTGTAGTATTTTTTTTAAATAAACTTTTTTACATTGTGTCTACTGTATAGTATAGTCTATGGCTGTGTTTGATCAAGACAAAGGTCGGGTCACCTGGAATTTAAATGGGGTCGCCTGAAATGTCTAGGTATGAAAAAAAGAACACTCATAAATATTACTAATAACAACGTAGCTGTTGTAATACTTTGACTGGAGGGTGTTAAGAGTGGAGATTGAACCTGCAACCCTGTGATTTAGAATCCCATTCCTTAACATACTAAGTAAATGTAAGTTTTCATTATTCAAGTGAGACAGAGAGAGATTTGGAGACAGATTGTAAAGGTTCGTAGAAGGTGTGTGTGTGTGTGTGTGTGTGTGTGTGTGTGTGTGTGTGTGTGTGTGTGTGTGTGTGTGTGTGTGTGTGTGTGGCACTTATCTATGATAGCCTTGGCCTTGTTCATAAATTGTGTGTCAGAGGTTTGCAAATAGCTGGACTAAATAAGAAGAAAGCAAAACAGATAGCCAAGTATTATTCACTGCCAGATCAGGCACGTGCACAGCATAGTTGCCCACGGTGCCCGAGCAATGGCCCTTTTGCCCACATTGGCTGATATTGCCCTTCCAAGGGAGGGGAAAATAATATGGCAATTATAATTTCATATTTCAATATCATTTGATTTCTTTATAATTCATAATTTTGATTGAAGTTTTGTACAATAAAGACTTAAGTCAGTCATACAAATTCATCAGACCCGTCGAGAATGGGCACGAGAGATGTGAGGCAGCTACGCAACAACTCCGGTGGGGAGGGAGAAGGCACGCGACAGGCGCTTGAGCGCCTTATAAGAGACACGAAAGATTTTGAAGATGCCTGGGTGTCGGCAAGAGCCCTACACACAGTATACATATTAGGGTACAAAATATGCTCACAATCAACCTCTCTAATACAATGTTGAGTTTAGAACTTTTAGTTATCATACATCTGACAGCCAGCCAGCGCCACGTTTAGGTAGCAAAAAAACCCCTGACAGCCAGCTGTAGATATGCCTCGGAAAAATTGGCTAAGATTTCATGTTTCAACTGATTTGCTTTGCAATTCGTATTTTTGATTGAAGCTTCCTAAATTAAGTTTAAGTTTTCAAATTCAGATTCACCTGCACCTCGAGAGATAGGCAAAGGGAGGGGCAGCATGCGCGTTGTGGGGGGCACGCGCAGCTCTACATGGGAGGGAGGGGGGAGCAAGCATGCATGCGACAAGGGCAGAGACGCAAAATATGTCGAAGATGTCGTGGGAGTAGAGCGACTGCCCTGACGGCCTCAGGTGAGCTGGAAACATAGCAGACTACACAGTATTAAACTACATGATCACAATTAATGTCTCTTAAAGCCGATCTCGAGTTTAGGACGTTTAGTGATCCTAAATAATCTGACAGCCGTTGTGCCACGTTCAGATATTGGGGAAAAACGACAGCCAGCTAGCTTGCAGTCAACGTTTTACATGGCTCAGGTTGTTTTGTGGAAGGCTAACCCAACTAAGAAACATGCAGATGACATGTCGTTTTATCAAGCAAGAGAGAACTTAAGGGGGTAGGCTAGCTAAAGGAAGCACATCTCTGCAGAGTTGGCTGCGAAAAAAATGAACAGGTGCAGGTGAGGCAGAGAATCTTTTTCAGGATTGTAGAGGTTTGATCTTGGTGAGACCGCTAGGAAAGTGCTTTTTCTTAAGCTGATATATTCTCCGACCCAAAGATACTGTTTCCACTGTCAATGTCCATGTAATTGAAATAAATCCACTCCACATGATAACTGACGTTTACTGTTCTCCTCAAGACAATCGGCCTAGGCCTACAAAATGTGCGTGAACTAACTAAAATATCTGTAATGAAAATAAAAGGTTATAACGTCTGCGAGAAGCTCGGAGCTTCAGAGCAACAGATAAGAACTGGTCGCTCCCACGCCACGGTTCTTTGCGATCTGAAATGAAAGCCGGCTCGTCAATTCTTAAAGCGACAGTACACATTTTTAATATAGGCTACAAAAGACCCAACAAATGACCTAAACCTGTGAATTCTTATTGTTTTAGCTTTCCTATATAATATTCATCATTTTAGTCATGGAATATGCCTATTAATGAAATTTCAAATTCAAATTAAATGATCTTTTTAACCATTTTTAAACTATTTCTATTTATTATAACTTAAACTCTACTTTGGCTGCTACAAGGATTATAAAGATGACAGTGGGTTAATTGATTAAGCATCCTCATATTTAGCCTATTAATTTACTCATCATTTCATTTCATTTAAGATGAGGATGACTCACAGCCACAGACCTTTGCACATAGGGCAGGTAGGCATAAGACTGATCATCTCTGTGACTGATACAGGTTTAAAAACTATCAAGGCTTTTTCTCATAATTTCATTTAATTTAGGGGCAGCCACATACCACACATGAGGAAATGTGGATCAGGAGACATTTAGGGCAGGTGGGCATAAGGCTGATCGTCTCTGATATGATTAATAGGTAGGCCTACATGTTTAAAAACTAGCATGTTATATCATATGGTACGCATATTCAAGATACTATACAATAAAATAATATTAATAATTATAACATTAATATACTACTTCTATACTAATATATACTACTAATATACTACTACTACTAAAAATAATAATACCGGTGCAGTTTCCTAAAAATTCTGAAGGCCGCTCATTGTTGATGGGTTTTTTTTTTGGGGGGGGGGGGGTTGCCCTTTCTTCAGGTTAGAGCAACTGCCCTTTGAGATTCCTGTGCACGTCCCTGCTGCCAGTGCCACTTGTACCCCTGAATAGGCTTCAGGCCAGTATAACTTTTGCATTTATGTAGAAGACACATTATTGCTACTTTTATATTGTTTGGGGCGCTGTATTGTTTCTCAATAATTATTGGTCCTCCCAAATAAAATAATCAAACTGTGTGTGTGTGTGTGTGTGTGTGTGTGTGTGTGTGTGTGTGTGTGTGT
>NC_085876.1:14277752-14280252 GCF_034702125.1 Engraulis encrasicolus | reverse complement strand
CGCCTCCGTTGGCGCCCCTATCGTGCAGTACCACCCGGAGAAGTGGCCATTCTGTTTCCCATTACATTCTATCCAAGAACAGGAGGACTGAGCCAATCAGAGACGCATTTCCACGAGAGCAGGAAGAGTGAGCCAATCAGAGACGCATTTCCACGAGAAACACGGAACACCCTCTTGTTTCTCCACAAGCCACATTGCTGGCTTGCAAAAACGGCTTGAAACAAAGCAACCAGAACGTTTTTTAAAACAGGACCAACGCGTAACACATTCAATAACAATGGGGAACACAGCAATATTAATCAAATGACACTGAGAGGCCATCTTTAATATCAACGTTACTTGTAATTGACACTTGTGATTACTTTTCAAAGTATTTGTCATTATTTAAAATATGACCAAAATGTAGATTTTTTCTTAGAATTCTTGGTAGAATTCCGGCCTATTCAAAAAAAATTCTGGTAGCTAAAGGGTTAATGCATTACACAATGGTTGGTATTTCAATATTTTGGAGGAAAAGCACGTTTCCATGTAGCTGTCAAAACAACAACCAATTTCTACCAGAATAATGGATTTATCCTGTTCACTGACTAATGTCAGATCAGGTGTATTGGGTGAATGATTGATGACATACCCCAATGTATCACACTGATAATTTGTTAGAGAAAACTAGTCCACTGTAACACGTCCAGAATGGATTGAAGAGAAGTTGTTTGCATTGCGCAGTTCTTTTAGGGTCAACGCTACAACGCGCGCACACACACACACACACACACACACACACACACACACACACACACACACACACACACACACACACACACACACACACTAATCTCCTGTCTGCATTTTCTCAGGTCTCTACCCGTATCTCTGCTTTCCTGCCTTGGATCAAGGAGATCATGGGGAAGAAAGATGAAGAGAATGAATGGACTCTTTAAAACACAGCTCATATAAACAACATGCAGCACAGAACAGAAAAAAAGAAACAAATACATATATGAACACACCACTGTCTTTTCAAATAAGCAACATATCGGAAATAAAAGAAATACCTGTTAAATTGATTTGTATTTTCAGTGAGCATGTAGGCCTCTGCAACTACCCACCCCACCCAACCCCCCACTTCAGCACCCCCAATTCAAGTAAGAAATTATATGTGTCTGTCACATCTCCTTTGTAGTATTTTGTAACCTTTTTTAAAAATAAACTTATTTTACATTGTGTCTACTGTATAGTCTGTCAGTGTTTGATCAAGACCGGCTGACCGCATGGATGGATTTGTCCCAGATTCGGTGTATTATTGCAGGTTAGGTATATGAACTGATTAGATTTTGGAGGCCACTTTCAAGATGGCTGACTTCAAGATGGCCGATTTTTTGTTTGGCCCATAACTTCTGATTGGGAGTAGTGAGCAATAGTTTTTGTTTAAACCTAAGCAATATTAAATATTAATTGCTCAGCTCTGGCCCAAAAGTTAAGCCCGATTCCAGCATTTTCTGCGAGAATGCAATCTAGTTTTACTTACAATGCTTGTGATTAAAAGTTTAATTTCTGAACGGCTGAGAGGAATGACAAGTTCGACTTCTTCATTTGTGGTGGCCTCCTTCGCTATCTTGTCTGCTGCTTCGTTCCATGGGCAGGGACCCACAAAAATGTAGGCCCTGTAGGTTAGTACAAACAGTAGTACCGTAATAGTTGGCAATTTCCATTTAACAAGTCCTGACTGCACCATATACAGACTTGGGGTCCACTTCTATATCAAATCTGCTGTCTTGTGCTTGTGGCCCCATCATGACATTGGGCACGATCGTTATGAAGCAGTGCTGCTTTTACCTTGCAGGGAGCATGTGCACTTTGTCAGTTTGTGGTTTGAAAATTATGCAGTTTCAGTTCCACATATTTCAAATTACCTGGTTTTATCACTAATACCAGAGATGGTCTATGTTAGGGTAGAGATTAAGGTGGTAGCTTCTTCCGTTTGGTACTGTCCACAAGGCGGCGATGTTCAAGCAGTGCAGAGCCGTCAGAATGAATGGGGTCCTATGGAGCTCCGCAATAGAAGGGGTCGTTGCTCTAAATAGAAAAAGTAACCAGCTTTCATTTCGATTTTCGTAAAGGCAGGATAAATTAACCTTCCTAACAGCACTTGGTTTGATTTTTTAAACTAACATAAAAAAAACACACACACATTTTGTGTCATCGTTGGTCATGTTAACTACACAGAATGCTATGCACGAGCTAGCGAAGACTGACTCACAAATGCCAAAGCAGTAAGAAACTAGAAAGATATAACTCCCAGGTTACTGTGGTTTTAATTTTAATCCATATCCCCGTGTCAGAGATGACAGTAATATGTTCAGGTTTCAGCTGCTAGTGAGGACTTATTGCGGGTTATTAGCCCCAGCCCAATGGAGGAACCCCAGTGTCCACTGCTTGACCAGCCAGTCCATTGAACTGCAGACCAATTTTGTATAATGGGGCGAATAGGAAGCGGAACGGC
>NC_085876.1:14270252-14272752 GCF_034702125.1 Engraulis encrasicolus | reverse complement strand
TCCCTTTAAGGCATCCTGCAGCATGTGGCACCAGGGACGTGCACAGGAATCTCAAAGGGCAGTTGCTCTAACCTGAAGAAAGGGCAACCCCCCCCCCCAAAAAAAAAAAACCCATCAACAATGAGCGGCCTTCAGAATTTTTAGGAAACTGCACCGGTATTATTATTTTTAGTAGTAGTAGTATATTAGTAGTATATGCACTGCACAAACCTAGCCTACTATGAACTACCTGCTGCTGCTACGAACGGTACACCTGCTTGTCATCCTTTCTCTCCCTCTCTCTCTCTCTCTCTCTCTCTCTCCGTGCATCCAGCGACTCCAAGGAGAGGGGTGGGGGCTCACTCCTCAGCCAGGAAATCGGACTGGATAACGTTGGGAGCGTGTGGACTGAACTCATGGGTATTGGGGTGGGACTGGGTTTGGGCTCTCAGCCCTCATCGTGACAATTTAGCTTCTTGTGCCTAAAATAATAAATATCCTAAAACGTGATTCTGTGTCTGTGGTCTTTGGGTTGTGCAGTTACTCCTCATGGTGGTTATTTGGTATTAAGTGGGGGTGCCGCCAGTAAACGCGCACCCCTCACCTGCGACATATATCAGCTTAAGAAAAAGCACTTTCCTAGCGGTCTCACCAAGATCAAACCTCTACAATCCTGAAAAAGATTCTCTGCCTCACCTGCACCTGTTCATTTTTTTCGCAGCCAACTCTGCAGAGATGTGCTTCCTTTAGCTAGCCTACCCCCTTAAGTTCTCTCTTGCTTGATAAAACGACATGTCATCTGCATGTTTCTTAGTTGGGTTAGCCTTCCACAAAACAACCTGAGCCATGTAAAACGTTGACTGCAAGCTAGCTGGCTGTCGTTTTTCCCCAATATCTGAACGTGGCACAACGGCTGTCAGATTATTTAGGATCACTAAACGTCCTAAACTCGAGATCGGCTTTAAGAGACATTAATTGTGATCATGTAGTTTAATACTGTGTAGTCTGCTATGTTTCCAGCTCACCCCTCGTCAGGGCAGTCGCTCTACTCCCACGACATCTTCGACATATTTTGCGTCTCTGCCCTTGTCGCATGCATGCTTGCTCCCCCCTCCCTCCCATGTAGAGCTGCGCGTGCCCCCCACAACGCGCATGCTGCCCCTCCCTTTGCCTATCTCTCGAGGTGCAGGTGAATCTGAATTTGAAAACTTAATTTAGGAAGCTTCAATCAAAAATACGAATTGCAAAGCAAATCAGTTGAAACATGAAATCTTAGCCAATTTTTCCGAGGCATATCTACAGCTGGCTGTCAGGGGTTTTTTTGCTACCTAAACGTGGCGCTGGCTGGCTGTCAGATGTATGATAACTAAAAGTTCTAAACTCAACATTGTATTAGAGAGGTTGATTGTGAGCATATTTTGTACCCTAATATGTATACTGTGTGTAGGGCTCTTGCCGACACCCAGGCATCTTCAAAATCTTTCGTGTCTCTTATAAGGCGCTCAAGCGCCTGTCGCGTGCCTTCTCCCTCCCCACCGGAGTTGTTGCGTAGCTGCCTCACATCTCTCGTGCCCATTCTCGACGGGTCTGATGAATTTGTATGACTGACTTAAGTCTTTATTGTACAAAACTTCAATCAAAATTATGAATTATAAAGAAATCAAATGATATTGAAATATGAAATTATAATTGCCATATTATTTTCCCCTCCCTTGGAAGGGCAATATCAGCCAATGTGGGCAAAAGGGCCGTTGCTCGGGCACCGTGGGCAACTATGCTGTGCACGTGCCTGTGTGGCACTGTACTACAGTATATTCTAAAATACAGTACATGACAACATCGCAAACATGACAAAAAATGTAAATGCAGTGTTAATTCAACGCTTACAGAGTACTCTGGGACCAAATATGCTCTAGAAAATGTGACCCTGTGAGTGTTGAATTATTGCTGCATTTTTGTGTTGTGCATAATATACACATATGGGTTGAAATTGCAATCCTTTTTGTTATTTGTTACGGTCCTCCCGTGTTTTGTGACACATGACTCTCCCAGAAACTGACATTTCTTGTTTGCTTACTATATCCTATGTCAGTAAAGGAAGGCAGTTTGTAAGTGGTGTCTGTTGTCCCTGCTGATGCTATGGGAATGTAATGCACATATAGAGAAGAGCTGAGTTATGTAAGACTCTATACCGTCTACCGTGCGTGTTGTGCTTTGAAGCTCTGGTCTGAAGGGGGCTGTGTGTGTGTGTGTGTGTGTGTGTGTGTGTGTGTGTGTGTGTGTGTGTGTGTGTGTGTGTGTGTGTGTGTGTGTGTGTGTGTGTGTGTGTGTGTGCATGTGTGTGTGTGCTTGCATGTGTGCATGTGTGTGCGTGTGTGTGTGAGTCTGTGTGTGTGTGTGTGTGTGTGTGTGTGTGTGTGTGTGTGTGTGTGTGTGTGTGTGTGTGTGTGTGTGTGTGTGTGTGTGTGTGTGTGTGTGCATGCGCGCACAGAGACCCATTTCCCCCTCAGCCCTCCCTGCC
>NC_085876.1:14192752-14265252 GCF_034702125.1 Engraulis encrasicolus | reverse complement strand
CCATGCTTGCTTGGTGTGTGTGTGTGTGTGTGTGTGTGTGTGTGTGTGTGTGTGTGTGTGTGTGTGTGTGTGTGTGTGTGTGTGTGTGTGTGTGTGTGTGTGTGTGTGTGTGTGTGTGTGTGTGTGTGTGTGTGTGTTTGTCTGTGTAGAATTATGGAGTAGCTGTCATTTTGATTTGCTTGACCGATGGCTGATGTGTTTTTGATGATGCACACGCACACATGCACACACGCACATGCAAACGTGCGCGCGCGCACACACACACACACACACTCACACACACACACACACACACACACACACACACACACACACACATGTGTTTTCTGTGCATGTGTGTATGTGTGTTGACAGGGGCTCTTTTTCATTTTGTCTGAAGGCTCACTCACAGAGAAGCCACACAGTGTGTGGGTCCTTGTGCATGCATGTGTGAGCATGCATGTGTGTGTGTGTGTGTCTGTGTGTGTGTATGTGCGTGCGTGTGCGTGTGCGTGTGCGTGTGTGTGTATGTGCGTGCATGCGTGCGTGCGTGCGTGAGTGTGCATGTGTACGTGTGCGTGTGTACGTGTGCGTGTGTACGTGTGCGTGTGTACATGTGCGTGTGCGTGTGTACGTGTGAGTGTGCGCGTGCGTAGAGGGGTGTTCTTTTGACAGTGTGTGTGTAGAGGATCAGTGTACAGTGTATGCACTTTGTAAGCATGGCTTGTAGCAGCAGCATACCTGGCAACCCTGGAACTTGGAAGCAGTGCAATGCACCACCATCCATCCATCCATCCATCCAGCACCACCCACCACACCCTTCCAGCCTTGTGAGGCAGCCAGGCCTGCCTGACGTCTGTCCCCACCGAGAGAGAAGGAGGGGAGGGACTAGGAGGTAGGAGTGGTGGTGGTGGTGCCGCTGGCAGGTTGCCAGGTTGTCGGCTACTCGTGACGCGTGATGAAGCCGTCCGACTTGCAAATCTCTCCAAGATCGCCCCCTGAACGCGGCGGCCGTCACGCTGGACGGGTCGTTATTCATAGGCCTACTCACTCACTCACTCACTGACTCAGTCAGCCGCTCAGCCATAAATCCAGTGCTGGCAATATCCCTTCGCAAGTGCTTATGGTGGGGGGGCCGGGGGGGGGGGGGGGGGGGGGGGGGGTGGGGGGGGGGGGGGGGGGGGGGGCGGGGGGACCTTTTATTTGATTGGTCTGGGCTCATGGTTCAATAGAGCTGCGATCCGAAAGAAAAGCGCCCTATTCACATCATGAAGGGCAGTGTCTGATAACATCTCCACTCTCAGAGAGAAGCACTCCTGTGTCAAATACACCCCCCCCACCACCACCACCACTCGCCACACACACACACACACAGACACACATGCACGCACACACACACACACACACACACACACACACACACACACACACACACACACACACACACACACACACACCCCACTCCTTCTCTTGATTCTTTGTGTGTGTACTGTATGTGCTGGAGAGTGTGTGTGTGTGTGTGTGTGTGTGTGTGTGTGTGTGTGTGTGTGTGTGTGTGTGTGTGTGTGTGTGTGTGTGTGTGTGTGTGTGTGTGTGTGTGTGTGTGTGTGTGTGTGTGTGTGTGTGTTTGAGGTGTCTAGACAGAGCCCAAGAGAAGTTGCATATTGTGGTTCAGAATGTGAGTGGTTTTCACTTAAAGGGCTCTGCATACTTCACGTGCGCACTTTGTCGCGAGTGGCGCGAGAACCATTAATGACGTCATCACTTGCGACAGACTATTCATACTTCAAAAGCGCCTTGCTCGCATTGTCGGAAGTGCCCTCTGCTGTTCATGAGAGAAACGGCAGTATTTTTCGCAACTCGCAGCGTGAGTTCTACTGATGTATAAAATAGAAAGCCAAACACGGCTGCTGTAGGGCTACTGAACGTCTGACTTGTGACTTACCACATTGAAACATATATTTTTTGTTGTAGCCTACATTGCCAGATAATTCCAAGACCATGTGAGAGCATTGTTCTGGCGGCAGAATTTATAAATAGATCGCCGAACACAACGTGCTTCTGAACAAAGTAAACAATTGTTTCACTGAACAACATTTAAGAGAGAAGATAAAATAACTCTCTGACATTTTATTATCCTCAAAATGATGCAGGATCCATTCTGTAGTAGCCTACAGTAGTTGTAGCCTCTCTTCGCAACTCCTGCTTTGTCTGCCTATCTGCGTGGTCGCTGGTGGCGCACGACAAGTTAGAAAAATCCTCGTGTGCACGACGTGGCGACACGCGCCGAATTTTGAGCTTACGACGGGGGGCGTGTCGAAATTTTAGGTCACGTGACGGCGCGCGCCATCGTCGTGAGTGAAGTATGAAGGAGACTAGCACCACTCACGACTAGTATGAATCCCCCTTAACGCATCTTTGATTGTAGCCTGATGTTTTCCCAAAGACCAAAAAAACAGTTTCTTTGCTGCAAGACTTTCAGGGTTTTTTTTTTTTCAGAGGAAGCCAAACGCTGGTTCCTGATTGGTTCGCTGTGTTCTTTTTTCTCTCCAACACAGGATGTCCATTGTGAGTATCGTTGCCAGGGAGATCCTGGACTCCCGGGGAAACCCCACTGTCGAGGTGGACCTGAGGACTGAGAAAGGTAATAGGAGAAGTGCCTGAAAAATAAAAGCCCATTTGAATACAGATCGCATCTTTTCCATCTTAGAATGGGACACAATATGGCACCATTATTGACAAATTGTGTACTGTTCCAATTCACGTGATACTTTACACTGGCATGATCACTGACTGGCATTTACGCCTTACAAGACTGGGTCTATTTTCTTCTAGGACAATACAAAGCGCAGAATGAGACCAAGACAAATTGTCCCTGAAAAGAACATTGTTTCTTTTCTTTCAGATTTTAGTATTGCATGTACCGCTTCGAATGACTGCCATGATGCAGAACCTTACAAGATGGAATGGTGTGATTATACCTCTCTTTGAGAAATTAAAAAAGAATGCAAAGAATGCAAATTTCTCCTCCTTCGCCATTTGAATGCGCTATCAACTATTTCATTTCATTACTGCAGCGGCTCGCATGGCTGCAGACGCTGGTGTCTGACAAAAATTGAATTCTAAAAAGCGTTTGAGAGGAGGCACTGAAACACTGCACCAGGCAGCCACACAACACAGCCTTCTCTCATTCTGTTTCGGCCCTCCCTGCTTGTCTTTTTTTCCATTTCATCATCTGACTTTCTTTCTTTCTCTCTCACTCTCTCTCTCTCTCTCTCTCTCTCTCTCTCTCTCTCTCTCTCCCTCTTTCATCTATGCCCCCCTTTTCTCGCTTTATCTTTGGTTCTCTCCAATCTCTCTCTCTCTATCTTGCTCTCTCACATTCCTCCCATCTCTCTCTCTGTCCATTGCTCTTGCTCTCTCTCTCCTCTCATCTCTCCCTCTCTCTCTCCTCTCTCTCTCTCTCCCTTGCTCTCTCTCTCTCTCTATTCCTTGCTCTTCCTCTCTCTCTCTCTCTCTCCTCTCTCTCCCTCCAACCTCTCTCTCTCTCTCTCTCTCTCTCTCTCTCTCTCTCTCTCTCTCTCTCTCTCTCTCTCTCTCTCTCTCTTTCTCTCTCTCTCTCTCTCCTCTCATCTCTCTCCCCTCTCTCCCCATCCCCCTCTCCCTGTCAGGTGTGTTCAGAGCTGCCGTGCCCAGTGGAGCGTCCACAGGGATCTATGAGGCTCTGGAGCTTCGAGATGGAGACAAGAGCCGCTACAAGGGCAAAGGTGCGACTGCTGAGGCTCTCTGACTTCTGCCTGCACGACAACCACTGTGCTGCTGTGTCGAATCTGACTGTGTCCTAGACCCTTCCCGATTCATTTCTAATATGTAACAGTACATATTTTTAGGGTTTTAATTCAACACTTTTTTAGCACACTCTGTGTTTTAGCTTTTTTTAAAATATATTTTGTAGGGCTTTTGTGCCTTTATTATTTGATAGGACAGTGGAGAACAGACAGGAAATTGCAGAGGGAGAGAGAGATGGGGAAGGATCAGGAAATGACCCGGACTGGGAATCGAACCCGGGTCGCCCGCACAGCAATCCAGTGCCCAGCCGTTAGAGCCACGACTGGGCCAACACAGTCGATGTAACTGTCTAGATTCATGTATTTGGTCCCAGACTGCTTGCTAAGGAAATAACGCTGCATTTTGTGCTGTGGCGGGCAGATGATGTACCTGCCTTTAGATGCAGAATGTGCACACAGTAGGGCTGTAACGATATTGGATCGAACCAAGAAATTGTGATACTCAGAGTCTGGATACTGTATCGTCATGTAAGGAGGCAATAGGGCTATCGTGATACGACCTTTAAAAGTTTTGTTATCCTTCATTCCAGAAAGCAACCATATGATTCGATGTGGTCGTGCTTCCAAGCTTCGAATGAGATACATTTCAGAAATCGTGGGGTGTATCGAGCTGTAGGTCAAAAATCGTGATACGAACTGAATCGTGAGTCGAGTGTATCGTTACAGCCCTAGCACATAGACATGTAGTAGAATGGGGCGGGTCGCTCCACAAGGGAAAGATGAGGCTCTGATGTGAGCATGTCCGAGAACTTCTCTATCGTTGAATCGATGTGCATCTTACTGCTCTCAAACATGGGGTACTTATTTGTAATAAACATAAATAGACTCATACTCATACACTTGTATGAACGTGTATGTTCATCCACATTCTGGATGCAGAATGTCTATCTATAGTTATACTATCATGCATATCAATCCATACATTGATGAGCCCACAAGAAACAGAACTATATTTTATAATAATAGATGCCCTCGTAGTTGAAGTGTGCATTGCTAAGATTCCTTTGGAGATGTGTTTGGTCAAATGAAGGAAAATTTGAGACATTTCGTTTTCTGTGACTTCTCAGATCCACCGCAATGTATCGTGCTCACGCCATTTTGGTTTTACTGCATTGCTTTTCCTCAAGGGTATGACACGATTTTCCTCTTCCATCCCGTTTAGAAACTCACACCCTCTCCCTCCCTCTCCCTCGCTCTCTCCGTGCATCCATCTCTCTCTCTATTCTTCTCTCTCTCTCTTTCCCGCTTCCTTCCTCCATTTCTCTTTTCTCCATCCACCTCTCCCTCCTTCCCTCTTCCATCTTTTACCCCCCCCATTCTCTCTTTCGCTCTCTGTCTCTCTCTCTCTCTCTCTCTCTCTCTCTCTCTCTCTCTCTCTCTCTCTCTCTCTCTCTCTCTCTCTCTCTCTCCCAGGTGTCCTGAAGGCTGTTGGCCACATCAATGACACCCTGGGACCGGCCCTCATCGCTTCAGTAGGTGTTGGGGCTGCGGCCTGCTCTTTCATTTGTCCCCCGCTGCCAGCTCACGCGTGCCTGTGTTGCGTTCGGTCGAGATGAGCCACCCGTCGAGCTGACCTACCAAGCCATTACTTTGTATGCACAACAGTAGCAGTAGCAGCTCTTATAGGGGTTAAGGTTGGGGTTGTTTGGGGTATGTTGATTTGATTTGATACTATTTATTGACGCTGTGGTTAAAATAAATACAATGTAGGATATTCCTTAGCACACTGTATAAAAAGGGATTCACAAAAAGCTCAAAAAGACTCATTGTGGTCCTTGAACGGCAGCTCATCTGAATGAAACAGCCCATCTTGATAGAACACTGGGACCACCGTCTCTAGACATTTCACACTCACACGTAAAGTGCTGTTTGCTCTGATACCATTCGCTATTGATTTCTTACAAGGGGCTCTGTGAAAGCTCACTTAGAGGGAACATAGAAAAGGAACAAGGCAAGCAAATCCATAAAGTACGCCGGCAAATACACACAGCACACAATAAATATATCGATACATGTTTACATTGACACTTAATGATTGTGTGTTAGGCTGCAAACAGAAGGTTACAGACGTGCATGTGCATGGTTAATGTCACAGGTGCAAATCACAATGGATTTATGGGAACCAGGCCTCTCTTACAGACACATTTAAGATGATGAGAAATAGATATTTCTTCATCTGTTAAGACATGGCCCCTGTCATAAATATGCTGTTAGAATGCATTACTCTGTGTAATGTCATCGTTGTTAGTGCTATGTTAAAGGTACACTGTGCCTTTTTAGTTTTTTATTTATAAGATTTTTAGTTGTTTATTTCCAGAGTTCATGCTAGCTATTCACTAATGTTACCTTTTTCATGAATACTTACCACCACCATCAAATTCTAAGTATTCACTATGACTGAGAAAATTGCACTTTTCATACAAAAAAGGGGGAATCTTCTCCATGGTCTGCCATTTTGAATTTCCAGAAATAGACATTTTTAGCTGCAAAAATGACTGTAGGCCTACTCGGGCCATACTAGAAGATATTAGTTTATTACTTAGTAAACTTTCATGAAAAGATCAAATTTGGCAATAGGCAACCCAGTTTCAACGAGCAGCATAGTTGCAGTACCGTTTTTGACCATTTCCTGCACAGTGTAATGAGAAAATCTTTCATCTGCTAGTCCAGCGTTTCCACTTGTGGAACAGTGCACATTATGAGAATACTAAGCTCGCTGTGGTCATGTTACCAGGGCTCTAAATTAGCTTTTTTCATCACCAGCCAAAATTGCTAGTAGATGTTAATCTTACTAGCCAAACACACACTCACTAACGGGTTAAAAAATTAGCCAAATATACACTCTCCAATTGGCCAAACTGAAATTTCACCAGCATTTGGCTGGTTGGTGTTAGTTTAGAGCCCTGTATTGCCATATTGATTGTTGGTGATATGTTACTTATTATAAGCGGCTGTTTCACAGGGTATCAGTGTGGAGGAGCAGGAGAAACTGGACAATCTAATGATTGAGATGGACGGCACAGAAAACAAATGTGAGTGGCCTTTTAATTTTTAATTTCAATTTTAGTTAGTTTTTTGCGTCTTTATTCAACTTTCACGCATTTCATTCACCCTATACACCAACGGTATCCTTCTTTAGTCATTGTGTCATTATGCACTTTTACGTACTGTCTTTACTTTTATTTTGATAAGGCCATTGAACTACCTATGCATAAATGCACTATATAAATAAAATGGTCTCACTTTACCTGCCTTATCGGGACAATCAACATGCTCGCTCTATTCTCTTCAGCAAGGAATGCATACAAACGATATCTATCCTTTACATGCCTTTACAAAACGTTTTGCTTTTATTTTTATTTAGCACATTGCACTGCCTCTGCGCATGAAATTCACTACACTTATAAAATTGTCTGGCTTTACCTTGCCTTATCTAGACAATCAATATGCTCAGACTATCCTCTTCGACTGAGTAGCACAGAACCGACTGTTTTTTTTAACAGCACACTCTGTTCTGTTTTCCGTTCTGTTTTCTGTTTTACACCCCCATCCTATTCCGTCATAATAACAGCTCAGTTTGGTGCTAATGCTATTCTGGGCGTCTCGCTGGCCATCTGCAAGGCGGGCGCCGCAGAGAAAGAGGTGCCCCTGTATCGCCACATCGCTGACCTGGCAGGAAACACAGAGCTGGTGCTGCCTGTTCCTGTACGTAAGCAAAATATGTCTACAGTACATCATATATAACACTTGTCATCAGATTAATGCACAGGCTAGAAATGGCCGCTCTCCTTTTCATCTCTTTCTTTCAAAATCTCTCTCTCTTTCTCTCTCTCTCTCTCACCTCAACTCATCTCTCATGTGCTCTTCACTTCCTCTGCTCTTGAAGGCCTTTAACGTCATCAATGGCGGCTCCCATGCTGGCAATAAACTGGCCATGCAGGAGTTCATGGTGCTCCCTGTGGGCGCCGAGTCGTTCCGAGACGCGCTGCGCATCGGCGCCGAGCTCTACCACACCCTCAAGGCCGTCATCAAGGACAAGTACGGCCAGGACGCCATCAACGTCGGTGACGAGGGGGGCTTCGCGCCCAACATCCTAGAGAACAGCGAAGGTACAAGCTTGATGTAGCCAGGCGACGCCCTCCTAGTGACGCAACACCTGCGGCATTACGGTGCAAATCCATTTGTCAGTTTGACGCACGCCGTGCCAACGCATTCAATTTATTTTCAATGAAATGCGGCATATCGTCGTTACCGGACTTGCAATGCATGTTGGGATTCCGGCACGGCGAGCGTGGGTCCGGTGGCACGTCAAAAAGTTGAGCTCTCCTGAAAGTTATGCAAATTAGCAGCGGCTGACGGACTGCGTTACCCAATGACTGTTGATTACATGAAGATGTCCCATGATACCTGTGGTCATCACGAAGGTGCATTTCCCTCGGTAAAAGTAGATTTTTGACATCTGTCGAACTTTTGGGTGTACAAAATATAGACTACAAGCATGTATGTTGCATGTGCTTATGATACCTGGGTTCAAATGATTATGTTCGATTTCGACCATAAGCATAACAACACGAGGCCAAGCTGTGTGTGGAAAAAACACATGTGCCGAGTTCGGTAAGAGCATTTTGAACTGTAATTTAGGGGCAGTTGGTTTGCTATATGGATAAAAACGGCTAGAAATGTAGATTGATATACTTCCTGTATATAACTCCCGGGCCACGCGAGCTGTAGTAGCAGTGCGTCGACACTGGGACATCCAGTACGTCTAGCTGCGATAACGTAACGCTATAATGGATCTCCGGCATTACTTCTAGTCAGGCCAGGAGCAATACAAATATTGTTTCTGAGCTCCACTCACTTTATCAGAAAGCAATCAGCTTTGAGCAGCTCCAACGGCCCTGGGTAGAGGCGTGTTCAAGGCAGTGACGTGGTTTAAGCAGAGACATTCTTTTGGGTCTAAGAAAATGTTTGGTTTAAACTTTGGCACTGCCTTTTCTTGCCTCAACCACTAGCAAGCTGAGGGAGGCGGAATAATCAGTCCGTTTGGGAAACGTTATTCGATATCTTCTTGGTCAGACCAACATCTCCAACATTTAAAAAATATCTCATTTAGGCGGCTGAAACCGTTTTTATTTTCATTCACATGTGGGGTTTACACATGAACGGGTAAAAAAATATATCTGCATTTAAAAATATTCACATATGTGTAATCAGAACCTAAATTGGTAACTCAGCAGGAGTATCATGTATACTGTTTATTCAGTGTACGTACAGTATATTTATATAATCCCTGATTATTTTCTTCAGTATGAATGCTTCAATTGTGTTTTTAGTTTGAATGGTTTCAAGTAGGACACTGGCTGTCCAAGTAAAATATTTTACTTTCATATTGGTATTTAACGAATAGGCCTAACTGTTAAAGGGGCTTTTGTTTTCATTTTCTAATTTACATGGTGAATGTGTAAGCGAAAAAGGGAAGGTCAAAGTCTTTCAACTCTCTTTCCAAGTAATTTGATATACAGATGTCCTGAGGTATCAGTCATTTTGATTTTAGTCAACATATTTAAAGAAAATGAAAAGCTAGATGAAGGCTTTGAATGATAGAAAGGTCATTACTTTATAGCAGGCCAGTGCTATCAATCAATGTCATAACAGGCATCCTTGACATTCACAATGGGCTCTAAAAGGTCTATATTCAGGTGTGTCACTTACTGTATGTCTGCCTTGTTGTCTTTTCAGCTCTCGAGCTTCTGAAAACCGCCATAGAGAATGCCGGCTTCACAGATAAGATTGTTATTGGAATGGATGTGGCTGCCTCCGAGTTTTATCGCGAGGGAAAGTACGACTTGGACTTCAAGTCTCCCCCCGACTCCTCCAGACACATCACAGGAGAAGAGCTGGCTGAAATCTACCAGAGTTTCGTCAACGACTACCCAGGTAGCTATGAACTTCAGCTGAACTTAACCGGTCGCTTACTTGCACTGTGTCCAATGACTGGGGATTGGATTAGTTCATTTGACCTTGACAAGGTCACCTTCCCTCCACAGTCACTCCAGTCACACTATGGCTCATCGACCTTATGAGAACCTATAGAGTTCAGAGATTAATCCTCAAAGTAAATGCTGAGTAGGCTGCACATCTGAGATAGCATATCGACCTTTGGGAAATGAATGCTAATTCTGATTAGCTACATTGACCTTGTGAGGAACAAATTCTGTGGGATTTTTTTTCACTGCAGTGTTTAGAGAAAGCAATAATCTTTGTAAATGCTGAGTAAGCTTCACATTTGGGATCTAGTTTGTACTGTAAAATGGGTAAAAAAAATCCCTACCTGCAGGTTGCAAGGTATGAAAAGGCAAGGTCAAATTTTCAATTCCTACAGACTTTTTGGTGACTAAAAAGGGAAAAAATAGCATGACAGCATATAGCCTAGATGAAATTAAGTTGTGTGGCATTCACTATGCATCTTGATAGGGCTGTTAACTTCTCTTTAATGCCCTGCATTTTGCAAGTGCAGGAGCTCAGGTAGTATCTTGCCTGATATCAGATATGGGACAGCAGCACTATAGCCAATATTTGACATTTAGTTGTAGAAAATCATAAAAACTTTATGATAAAAGAGAAGTTTTAAAATTCTGATTCAGGCTTAGAATTATTCATTGCTTTATGTCCTATGGGCGCTAACGTGAATGTTGCAAGCTTGCTTTTAGGAAGTGTGTGGAGAGCTTACATCGAGCAAGTTCCTTGTACATACACTGTAGTTGAACGATGGGACTTTTCACAAGACATTAAGACAACTCAGACTCAATGCATTCAAAGCATAAGCAGCAGCATCACTTTTACCTGCATTAACTTACGCAACTGTTTTCAATGGAACCTGGTAGTCATTTATACTTGTTTAGCTTCAATACAAGAAGGAACTTGCTTGACGCAAAAAAGGCTGATAAAGCAGAATCGGATCCAGATTCTGATGGTCCTGCTCATCATCTCACCTCTCCGTCCGTCCTCCATGTTCTGGTCCTTCAGTGGAGTCCATTGAAAACCCATTGACCAGGACCACCAATTTTGAGTTCATTGTTTTTTATGGCGTTTAGAAACTCATTCCCGGCCATACCATTGCGCTAACGTTAGGGCACTCGTCTGCTAGGTGGCTGACCCGGATTCGATTCCAGGCTGGGTCCTTTGCTGACCCTTCCCCGTCTCTCTCCCCACTCACTTCCTGTCCAACTCTTCACTGTTGTAATAAAGGCCAAAAATGCCCCAAAATATATACGTATATTAAAAAAACTCATTCCCTCCCCCACTCTTCCTCTCTCTCCTCCTCCCTCTGTCTCCCTCTGTCACCTCAGTGGTGTCCATCGAGGACCCCTTCGACCAGGACGACTGGGCGGCGTGGACGAATCTGACGGCCTCGGTGGGGATCCAGGTGGTGGGGGACGACCTGACGGTGACCAATCCCAAGCGGATAGAGAAGGCGGCGGAGGAGCGCGCCTGCAACTGCCTGCTGCTCAAGGTCAACCAGATCGGCTCCGTGACCGAGGCCATCCAGGCGTAAGCTAGAATGATTATTATTCACCACTGCACATTCACGTACACATGCAGGGGCGTAGAAGCAAATTGTGGGCCCTATGTACAATCAGCTCCAAAGGACCCCCCCCCCCTGATATACTACTTAACAATCTTGCATATGGTCAATCCATGCCCATGATTTTATATGCACAGCGTAATGTGTGGCCATAGACAAGGTCCATAATTAAGGCTATAAACTTGGTCAATTACAGTATGTGGGAAGGAAAACAAACATGGAGCAGACCACTAATTCAGTGTTGAAATGTTATGCCTTTTTCTAATACTGTATGAGTCATCTTTTCATTTCCAATTATGAATGCAGGGCTGGCCTAATGATGAGAGTAAATGTTTTGAATGTAATAATTTTCCCGTCGTGATAAAAGAGAGAAAGGTTTCTTTTGTTCTTACAAATTTGTGCAGATGATCCCGCTGATTATGTTTAGTTTTGCTCGAGTGGCGACAAAACAATTTTGCAAAATAGTTGAAAAATATGTCTAATTAGTTTCCTTTCTGCTTGCTTCTATTTGAATATAAATTCGTCCCATTATTATGTTTCATTCTGTCTTCATCTTTCTCTGTGTTTGTCAATCTGTCTCTCGCCCTCCCACCCATCTCTCTCTCCCTCCCTCCCACCCATCTCTCTCTCCCTCCCTCCCATCTCTCTCTCTCTCTCTGTCTCTCTAATCTGTCTGTCTCTACCCTTTGTGTGTGTGTCTCTCTCTCCATCTATCTGTCTCTCTTTTTCCATCTGTCCCTCTGCCTCTCTCTCTCTCTCTCTCTCTCTCTCTCTCTCTCTCTCTCTCTCTCTCTCTCTCTCTCTCTCTCTCAGGTGTAAGCTTGCACAGGCTAATGGCTGGGGTGTGATGGTCAGCCATCGCTCTGGTGAGACAGAAGACACCTTCATTGCTGACCTGGTAGTGGGACTCTGCACTGGACAGGTACACACACATTTGATTACTTTTATTCGGACCCAAGAACACAAGGACAAGGTACAAGATCCAAATATTTTGGAAGAAGCAGGCGAGCAGATCTTAAAGACTTACAGACGTAGCCCCATAATGCACGCCGTACCATCTGAGGCACGATGTAATAGTCATTGAAAGGTTAATGACCATAGTACTACTCTACCATGACATAACACAGGGCCTTTAGTAATGCAATACGACTTGGTCATTGCCATTCTTGTAACAATACATTTATAACGCTGTGTTTAAACGGGTTAAGTATGGCAGTATCGGTTTTAAACAAATGAATCACCATTCAAGGATAAACAAACATAACATCTTCGTTTCCATATTTGCATGCTACCAATGATAGCTGAAACAGAGCAAATCTTTGCCAGTGTTTTTGCTCCTTTTTGCTGTCCCGCAATCTGCAGCCCTCTAAAATTCTCATGTATATGGCCTAAGCTGCCAAAAATCAGGACTATTAACTTTAATTTGTATCCCAGATGGGCAATGCGGTCCTGTGATAGTTGATATTTCAGTAGCTTGAAGTAATAGCAAGTGTCCGTGTCAGAAACCAAAACAGCACCCAACCTCAATAATAAGCACAGAATTATCAGATCTGTTTACAATCACGATATCTGGAGTATTTGGAAAGCTTCTGAAATAGTCATTATGTCATTATTACGCACACACGCACGCACGCACACACACACACACACACACACACACAGACCACTAGTAAGGGCAAACAGCAAATGTAACCAACAGTATTTAAATCGTGCAGTATATAAATCATGCTTGTTAATTTAATGTAAAATGTTTTATACATTTTAACGATTTTATTTCACACTTCCTGCCCCTACTTCAGATCAAAACTGGGGCACCATGTAGATCCGAACGACTGGCCAAATATAACCAGTTGATGAGGTAAGAGGTTTCATTATACATCTCTAAGATGTTTAACTCCAAATTGCAATTTCACACAGAGGGTATAAATGCAGGAACACAGTGAGTGCACAATAAAGCACAACATCATTGCACCCCCGGCACCACCTCAAAGCAAGTAATAGTGCAATAGCCTGCCATACACAGAGAATCGTGCAATACATACAGTCTTCAGGGTATGTTATAAGTACTTCTACTGAAGCAACTCTATAACAGGTCTTTACCATACTACCACATACAGTATATATAAATGAATTTTGTTGTATGACCTACTGTGGATTTCTGGAAGTGTATTCATATTAGATAGCAAACATACAAACATACACATTTTACCTGTGTTACCTATAACAGGCTTTTGAAAATCTGGGCTTGATCTCTGCCTTCAGGACAGTCCATTCTATGATAGGGATAAGACAGCCTTTCAACATTTTGTTGTTGGTCAACACAATATTCTGGACATACACAAAATTACTGTTCATAGAAGCATCCAAGTGGGATTGACATAAATGGACTCAAATTGACAGAGCCCCAGTAGTAATTTGCCATTATGGAGACTGACTGACACTTCCCTGTCACCCAGGGATGGACTGGTAATCTGGCATACAGGGCTTTTCCCCCGTGCGCTGCCTGTCCTCAGTCACCGATGCTGTTCATTTTTGTTTACTTGTTTGTTTTTTTTCTCCTTCGAGACCGGCCCTTAATTTAAACGGGTGGGCTATTGGTCTATCTTTAATATACACGTAGACAGTGGAATGAGCTTGTAGAAAATCAAGTGGCTGTGAGGGGGTGAGAGGCTGGTCTATGGGAAAAATGCCCGTGCTGGTTTTTGGTGTCGGCTCTGCCCTGCTGTCACCCCACTGGTGACAGGCCAGTGAGGCTGGTCCTCTCGATGTGATCGGATGCGGCTAATCCAATAGAGTTCTTACTCTGAGGCATCATGGGAAGGGGGGGAGGGGCAGCTAAGCCACTCAGGAGGCTGAACCTGTGATGACCGTGTGCACATGTCAGGTATACAGAGTTCAGATGCCAAACCGCTTACGTGCATTTATGATGAGTTTTTAAAAAACAGCCCTAAATGTAGTAGACTTTTAATTTTATTTGGTCTTTACTTGCTGCACCTGATAATAACATTTAATTGTTTTTATAGCGATTCATTGTAAAATGGTATTTCAAAATGAAACATTACTGATTTTGTAATGGCTTTTAGAAGGATTTGCATATCAACTCTTCATATACTTAACTGTTTGCTTAAATGGAGTGCTGGGTGCCTTGATGTGAGCTTGTTCATTGAATTGGCACAAGCAGTGGTGGGTGATGGATCAGCAATGCAGTGAAAAAATGTGTCAAATAAATATATAATTCAATGATATAGATAGGTAGGTAGATTCGATAGATAGATAGATAGATAGATAGATAGATAGATAGATAGATAGATAGATAGATAGATAGATAGATAGATAGATAGATAGATAGATAGATAGATAGATAGATCGATAGATCGATAGATAGATAGATACTTTATAATGCTTAATAATACTTATAATACTTAATTGATCACAAGCTTGGAAATTAGATTTAAGATTAACATGAGATAGAAGTCTATTTATGATTTACGCTATTATTTCTTCTTGTGTTTTTTTTCAGGATCGAGGAGGAGTTGGGTGATCAGGCTCGTTTTGCCGGCCACAATTTCAGAAACCCCAGTGCCCTGTGAGACTGACATGCCTACACAGGCCCGCAAACAGAATGACGAACTGACAGACAGACTGTCTAGAGTACCAACTGACAGACTGACACATGACATATGACAGTATATGCACAGGACAGCCAATACAAAGAAACAGGACAGAATGCACTAGAAAAAAATAAAATAAAACAAGACTGAGGATGCAGAATGCAGAATGAGTGCAGAATATCAGAAAAGACTGCATGATCGCTTTTCCAAAAAAAGTATAAGAATAACTATAATTTAAAGCTATTATGATATATATTACATACTAACATAAAAAAACAGAAATCTAACAAATAAGTCATACTGCTGAAGAGCAGAAAGACACACGAAAAAAGGAGCCTTTTGGGCCAATATGCACTAGACCTCCCTGTTAGAAAATACTGCGATAGGCACCTGGATGGAGACACAGACTTACTGACCGACTGACCCACACGCACTACTGACCGCAACTAGCGACGGAATACTGATGACGCACAAAAGGAATACTGTGAATTGATTGAATGAAGGTGCACACTGACAATTGTACTGTAGATACCAAGCCTGAAGCACAAAAAAATTGAAATGAAAATAAAAAGGCGAGGATTGATGGTTGTGGTGCAACACATCAAAACGACTGGACATGCACGCTTACAGTTACACAAAACACACACACACACACACACGAGTGCGCAGCTACGCAATATGTAGCACACAGTCTCACCCACACGCCACTCACTCACACTCACACACACACATGCTCAGAACTGCACTTTTTCTCCTTTTTTCCTCTCCGTCGATAGCAACTGCATCACTGTTTTTCCTGTTCTTCTTTTTCATGTGCCATCCACCCTTTCCTCCCTCCCTCCTCCTGTCCCTCTCTCCTTCCTTCACTGTCCCGTGTTGTTCCTATGATTGCAAACGTGGCCTGTTTCTCCATGCTTGTTCCACTATCCCCGACAACCCCCCCTCCCTTTCTCCTTTCCATTGTTTATTATCAACCAGTAGAATCACTGTGGTTTGGCGAGAAGATGATGAAGAAAAAAATACTTTTAAAAAAGCAAATCAATAAATGAAGTGGATGTTAAATTATGCCATCGATTAAAAAAGAAATCCATCATTTACTTCAACCACACAACAGCTTTCTGTGTATTTACTTGTTTGTGGAAAGAGATCATGTTTGTGTGTGCATTAGCCTTGCACTTGTTTTACAGTGAATTTTGGAATAGCAAACAGTATTCTTCCTTGTATGGTTTTTGCAATGGGAAAGCTGTGGCCTAATGGTTTGGGAGGTGGACTTAGATCAGGGGGTTGCAGATTTGAATTCCACCCTTACCTCTACCTACACCTCCATCCATGGTTGAAGTGAACTTGAGCAAGATACCTACCATAACCCCACATTGCTCCAGGGCCAGGATTGTAACCAACACCCTTTAAATAGCTATAAGTGTCAGCTAAGTGCAATGTAATGTGATGTATGTAAAATTGGTGGATGTTTTGAACTAGCATGTAACTCTAGATTGGTGGGACAATTGCACTGACAACACAATTTTTCTTAAAGGGTTAACAGTATTTGTGCTTGTGCAAAGAGCCCATTGTTCTTTCCGATAAGTCTTAAGGACAGGAACAACAATAGTTTGTTCTGATCAATTTTGTGATTTCACACCAGTATATGCAACATAAAAATATAAATATAATTAAAATATAATGTGCAATACAAGTTATGAAAACCTTACTCAAAATATCCAGTTATTTCCAGAGCTGAATATTACTATATGCCCCCAGTCCTGAGTAAGGCTTACCCCATTGACCACTAAAAGGTCCATGTTTTCTAAACATAAAAAGGGGACTCAGGGCTGAACGGCACCCTTTTTGGGGCTGCTCACAATGCTGCGTTATTTGCCAGGAAGTGGCTTCCACAGCATATAGAATATAGCATATCCCAGCGCGCTAAACCCCCCACATTTGGGATTGCATGCCCACGGGGACCCCGGTTCGAGTCCGGCCTGGGTCATTTCCCGGCCCTGCCCCATCTCTCTTTCCCAATCGTTTCCTGTCTACTCTCATACTGTCCTGTAGTAATATAAAGGGCAAAAAGCCCCCCAAAAATAAAACATAAATTAAAAAAAGAATAGCCTATCCTTAAATAGGTCTCCTTTTGCATCTTCTTTTAATAAATTAATCATAAACAAGCCAATAGAGCTCTTCAGCGTTGACGTCAACTTGTATGCGGCGTTTGGACTACCGGTTCCATGGCGATTTTTTACATTGCAAAACGCCATAGAGATTCAGGTTTGGCAAAAATATAAGTTGCACGCCAACAACGAACATTAGCGTGTCCCCGCATCCCTTTCTCATTAGTGGAACGGATCGTATCATCATGTTGGTGTATTCACATGTTAAATCATGACGATTATAATTCAATATTGCTAACCCCTTTCTGATCATTAAAACTTCCGAACTACATACTTTCCTTTGGTTGCCATGGGTACAACCTTCCGCACGTACATGCCGTTAGATACAGGCGCCGCTTCTGTAGTCGCCAACAGTTTCCGGGTTTAGCATATGGACGCAACATCGTATTTATGTCGAAGTTTGACACAAAATGATCAACCATGTCATACCTACAGCCTATTTTTAACACCCTCGACAGTTTGCGGGGGTTCGCTAAGCGCGTGCTTGCACTCGGAGCTTATTTGAAATTTACCCCTATTCATTCCCTATGGAGGCCGGAAGCCGATACGAACCAGGAAGTCCTTAAATGCTAACATGAAAGACTACAATCTACTACATGCTTCCGCGTTACTGAAGAACTCTATTGCTAGTGCATTTAGTATTTGTTGGTAACTATCCAGGGGTGCATTTCTCGAAAGCATAGTTGTTGGGTAGTTGCCAATGGGAAATTGCGTTGCAACCAAGAAAGTAGCTACCACTACGCTTTCGAGAAATGCACCCCAGAAATGTAGTTCGTCTCTCCTTCATTTTGGCTTGTTATGTAGTGGTTTCTATATTATTCTAGGGAAAGAAAGCTGCTTCACTGTTTCAATCTCTGTTGAAGCAAGTGGCAGATCTACTTCCGGTACCCTAGTTGTCACAACTCTCTTATAAGATGGCGATACGGAACACACAGGGACACAGCAAAATAGACTACACCATTTATTTCAAGTATATTAGTCGAGTGAGGTACTCTTTTGCTGGCTGGTTAGAAGGATGCATGTAATCGTTTCAGTGTTTTGGAGTGATTTCAGTGATTAGACAAACAGTACAGCAGAGGACATACTCCCATACCTCTTACACACACAGTATGCACACAGGAAATCCTGTGTGAATAGACCCTGTTCAGCTACACGTACGTTCCATCCTTCAGTAGTTTGTTCAGATTGCTCAAATGGGTAATACAGCCCTCCGTTAACGCTATGCTGCGTCTACAGAGCTGCGTCACAATAAAAGTGCCTGACTGTGCTATGCATAATACATCTTGATTACATTTACTCAGCAATATGT
The DNA here is from genome assembly GCF_034702125.1 of Engraulis encrasicolus. Classification (NCBI taxonomy): domain Eukaryota; kingdom Metazoa; phylum Chordata; class Actinopteri; order Clupeiformes; family Engraulidae; genus Engraulis; species Engraulis encrasicolus. Next base: position 14,246,752 of record NC_085876.1, on the reverse strand, counting down.
GAGGGCAGGGTTTGTTGTCATTGCCGAAGGAGCTTTTCGAACTAGAAACACAGCAATATAAACAGGGTACAACTCCAGTCATCACGTCTAGTAGAGGACAACTCGAAGCACAAACCATTAACTGAGACATACTTAAAACACCTCACATACACAAGCAAGCATGCATGCATACACACCAAACTTAAAAGACAGATATGGGCGACCGACGGTTATGTGTGCGTGTGTGTGTGTGCGCGTCACGCCTGGACCCAGTTGTCTTCATGATAGATAGTGCAGTCAGAGGAAGCCTCTGTTCTTATGTGTGGCTTCAGCATGTCTATCCGCGCGCATTGATGATGTCAACAAACTCAGGCTTCAAGGAGGCTCCACCCACCAGGAAGCCGTCCACGTCGGGCTGGGACGCCAGCTCCTTGCAGTTGCCCCCGGTGACCGATCCTGAAGAAATGCACAGAAATGTTCAGTTCCTTTTGGTCTGATCCTAGATGCAGGTCATATTATAGTGCTTTACAGAGATCCCATTAAATGAGATTAAATTACTTTCATGACATTTCTATTTCACATTAAATTAGATGACAATGACTTTAAGGAGTCAATTGTATTAGTGGTCATTACATTTTGCATCATCCAATAGTCAATAGACCAGGGGTGTGAAATTTAAGGACCGGGGGCCGGATGTGGCCCGGCAGATTTTTCAATCTGGCCCAGACTTGTAGAGGAAAAAATAACTAAGAATGTGAAAAAAAACTGTAGCCCCATTACAAAGTTGCATCAGGTTGTCGGTGCTTGAGAACGAGTTTGCCTATTTTGCTCGCCATTTGCAGTCAATCCTCCTGATATGCCTGCTGACATCCACCTCCAGATGACTGACAAGCAATGTGAATCCAATATTACGTTACTGGTCCGGCCCCCTTGAGATCAAATTGGCTGTATGTGGCCCCTGTTCTGAAATGGGTTTGGTACCCCTGCCTTAAACCATGATGTTTTAAAGGTGCACTCTGTAGGATGGTGGCCAGAGTCGGTATTGCAACTATACTGCTCATTAAATCTATAACAACTATTGCAACTATACTGCCAAATTTGATCTTTTCATGAATATTTACAAAATAATAAACTAATATTTACCTCCATAAAGGATGCGAACAGAATCAGCCACAGACTCTGAGACGTTCTCCCTCATCCACTGCCTCAGCTTCTCATGCACCTCTTGAGCCTGAGACGAAGCAAAAATAAAAAAAAATACACACAAAAATTAAGCATGGCATTTTACTTAACATATGCTGTAATGATGAACAGAAAAAACAGTAACATCTCTTGAAATAATGGAAAGGATCCTACAGTATTGAAAGACACGCTAAGATTTAGCTAGAAAATGTGATTCCTAGATATTTTTTTAACAGCCAATTGAGTCTAATACACAACAGAATGAAGGATGAGGTTTGGCACCCGCTACCATCAATATCCACATAAAATATATTTGAAAAAAAAAAAACATTCATACAAAAAGTTCACGATTAATTTTTCAGTGACTGGTCAATGTCCCCATTTATACATTACTAGCCTGTAACGGTTCGCATTCTGCAGCTGTGTGGGGTGTTATTTTAGGCGCTTACCTGCTGAGGCGAGGCCGTCACCCCTGTGCCAATAGCCCACACCGGCTCATAGGCCAAGACCACCTTGCTCCAGTCCTTCACATTATCTGAAGTAGAAATCAAACAAGCAAACAGACATGAGCACCTTGCCCCTGCCGTGGTCAACCGGTAGGGCACTCGTCTGTCATGCGGCCGACCCAGGTTCGATTCCCGGTCCGGGTCAGACCCCTCCCCGTCTCTCTCCCCATTCGCTTCCTATCCACCTCTCAAACTGTCGTAACTGTCTCAAAAAGTCGTAAAAAAAGTCTGTGGGCATTTCCGGACCAAATGAACTTTACATTAAACTTCAAAGCATTGAAAGCTGCAGGATTGATGCACACAACAGCCACTGAAATGTTCAGTATCTGAGTGCTTGTATTGCCCCATGACTGATGAAAAATTTGTCCTGGCTTTCAGTAGAAATGTAATGCATTGCAATGCATCGTAGAATTGGACTGATTCGTTTTGAATCTCGTGACCTCCCAAATCATAATCGAATTGAATCGTAAGGGCAATGCCATGGCACACCACTACTATTTATTGATTGATTCATTACAGTTTGCCTTAGGGCTTTATTAACTTTATTTGGACAGGACAGTGAGAGAGCGTTTCAGGAAGGTAGTGGAGGAAAGAGATGGTGAGGAATCTGGAAATGACCTCAGCTCGATATGCTAACCCGGGTCCCCGGATGTTCAGTATGGTGTGGCGCCTTAGCTCACTGACTTTTTTTTAGAGAAAGTGCGCTCAACTCCCAAATGTTTCTTACAAAGTCTCGGTGCGAGCAAACAGCAAAGTTCATGTTAAGTAAAAAAGCCGCAATCCCGGAAGAAGTTCTTGCAGTTTTAATACTGCCAGTATTAAAACTGCAAGAACTTCATCCGGGATTGCGGCTATTTTACTAAACATGGCCTTAGCTCACTGAGCCACAGTGCCCCAAAGAGATTTTATTTTAAAGTCAGATAGGATCAGGTCATCATTTTTGGTGCTTAAAAGTCAGCAGATCACATCTTGTGAAATACACGTACCTGCTATGCTTGTCTAGCACCGATTTACGTTTTGTTTTAATGTCTGCACCTCACTCACTACTGCACAATATATGAAAATGTCCCAATGTTGCAGTCTTATGATTGACAAATTGACATACAATCAAATATGTGCATTGATTGTGTATTCATCATGTATCTACATATTGTGCAAACTAGACAGAGCCCAGCCATTTTAAATGCGCCACCATAGACTGATTATTAGTACATAGGGCCTATGAGAGCTCTTGAATCAGGATGTTTCACATTCATCATTGAAACAATCTGTAATATCTGCGTCTCATGCGTGCATACTATAGTCAAGATCCTTTATACTTTATGCCAAAGAATATTAGGAAATATTAGACACATTCATTGCTCTCCTTTGTGGCAATACCCACTATAGGTTCCGGCAGAGAAATACATACATATGAATAAACAGCTTGAGGTAATAGGACAGTGAGTAGCCACGTTGTAATGGTTAGGGAGTTGGACTGTAGATCACAGGGTTGCAGGTTCAGTCCCCAACCTTACCAATCCCTTCCTCCATCCATGACTGAAGTGGCCCTGAACAAGGCACCTATCCCCACACTGCTCCATGCACTGTAACCAATACCCTGTAATATCTGTAAGTCGATTTGGAGAAAAGTGCCAGTAAAGTGTTATGTAATATCTATACCTGCGATAACTTGGGTCTGTTCAAAGACAACCTTTTCCGTCGTCCCTGCCTCTCTCTCCTCCAACTTCTCGCCAATGCAGGCAATCACCCCCAGGTCATTTTCCAGGGCATGGGCCACTTTCTGGCCAATCAGCTGTGAAAGGGTGACAAAACAGCCAATCAAATCACGCGGAATCACACAAGGATGTAGCATCATTTTTAAAAAAAGAATGAAATAAGGTCATTACATTTTGAAGAGACACTATGAAATATTTGCGAGGTTAAGTCTTCAATGAATGTTGTCTTGGCTGCCTACATGAAGAATGGGGTATCAGCCATGGTCGTTAGATAGCTTCTGTGTTCTGGGGTGCATTTCTGGAAAGCGTAGTTGTTAGCAGTTAGCAACTTCGGTAGTTGTCAATAGGAAATTGCATTGCAACCAACAAAGTAGCTAACATAGTTAGCTTTCCAGTGCACCTCTGACCAGCCTTGGCTACTGACTAGTTGCAGTTAGCTGCATTTAATCCTCAAATTTCCCCAAATGTTGAATAGCGTGCCTTAGTTTACGCAGTCAGGACAGGCAGTAACATGGCACTCCGTACCTCGTCACTCTCCCCGAAGACATGGCGCCTTTCTGAATGGCCCAGAATCACCCAGTCAATGCCGCAATCCTTCATCATGGCTGGGCTGTGGGGGCAAGCCAAAAGAACAGTCAACTCAAGTCTACGTATGTAACAGGGTTGGCACAGAAGTTTGAAAAGGTGTTTTACTAGTCTTCAATGTGCATTTAAGCCTAAGCATATAATAAGATAGGCAATAATGACACACACACACACACACACACACACACACACACACACACAGACACACACACACACAGACACAGCAGTAGAAATTTAGAAACATACATTAACATACTGATACATGGATTTACATTCTTTATGATAATATTTGGCTTTTTGATTGTGATTACTTGGTGGAAAATGCTATTTAAAAATTAGATGTTATAGATTTTTGTAATAGCTTTTGGAAGGTTTGCATTTGAACTCGATGGCAATGAAACTGGCACAGAGGATGCAATGCTTTGTGCACTGTACCCCATCCCTGACACACAAATCAACCCACTCTCTTTATCAATAGCTTCAACACAAAAACGGGCACACTCATTCGTTTACCAATGAAAGTGGCACAGAGGAGGTGTGTGTGGTACCTGATTTCTCCAGTGAAAGCCCCCTTGGCCACCTTGTAGCAGTTCTGAGCAGCAACGCCAATTCTGGCATCCAAGTTGGACCTGGCAAAGTCCAGGTAAATGGTTGGCGCTCCACATACCACCTCTGTTCATAAGGATTCAATAACACAGAGTTTTCTTTATTACAAGAAATACAAAGGAAAACATACAGTCATATAATGTATGTTGCTATTCACATGTCAACATTATCATTGTTAAATTATTTTGAAAGATTATGAGAGACAAATGGCAACTTAATGTTTGTTTGACAGCTTGATGACAGCATGGTATTATGACTTGCCCCAGCTGGTAATGATAACATAATAACCAACTAAAATGTATCCATGTTAGGCCAACTGAATGAAATATGTTCATCCAGATGCAAATAATAAACAAAAATATATGTTCACCATCAGGTCTACACATGTTACTGTTCCCAGTTTTTAATAAGGTCTGTGTTGACAAATATATCCGTCTTGACCGTATGGTCTTGAATCCTGAGTTATATTTAGTTGCTCTAACCTGTCCCTAAAATGAGTGCAGGTGTCCCTTTTGGTAGGCTGTTGAAGATGATCATATTCAAAAGGCACCTGATATCAAAATCGATAGGCTGCCATAATAACTAGCCTACACTTACCCCCATTTCAGTGAGTTTTAAATTCTCTGAAATAACACTGGCAGGCAGCAGCTGACTTCTGTCGTTAGTGCATATCTGCACGTATACCGCTTCCTCCGCACGAGGATGCCTCGCTGCGGGGATGATGGGAGATGCTATATTTGGACTAGCGCGCAAGCGACAACATGAGAAAACTTACCTGTTTGGTCATTGAGAGCGGCTGTGTTCAGTGTGGTGATGAGGTCTCCCAGACTTTTCTTGTCTCCATTCATCTTCCAGTTTCCCCCCACGAAGAATTGTCTGGCAGGCATTTTGGTCAAATAGTTGCGTAGTTGTGAAACAGACAGGCCCGATGAAAAGCAGAAAAGCGGCTGCGATACTCTGGGGCTTGAACTGGCTGCAGTCACGGGACACGATAACGCCTACTCGCTTCCATCTCTGTCATTCTATTGGTGGCATCATGAGTCGATCTGCCCATGTGGATAGGACAACTTCAGCATCCTTCCGTGTTTAAAGGCGGGTTTGAAACGAGTTGGCCAATTAGACCTGCAGCTTGTGAGCCGTATGCCATTCACGTGTTCTTCATCTCCACTGTCCATGCGTGGTTAAGGACAACAGAAAAGGCACACTTGTAATGAAATGAAATCACTACACCATTTCAGTATCAAGTATATAGGCTAATACATATCTGAGTAATTTGCCATTCACATGTTGAGCAGTTAATAATACCAACGTTTCTAGTCAATGTTATAGGCAAGTAAAAACAAGGATTGACCTTGAAATATTGCTGCAGCCAAGCAGCAGCAATGCTGCCTCAAATGGCACACTTGTACCCTTTTGGGACAATGTTTCAGGGAGTCACACGTCACTGCAGGGCCATATTAGCCTAAAGACCAGTCCTTGGGGCCGGCGCCCAGGGCCAGGGGTCTTCTTTCCTCTCTGCCGGCGCCCAGGGCCAGGGGTCCAAGTGGGAGGCAACCGCCATTCCGACACACCTCCACACCTCCACACTTATTCATACCGCCATTCCGACACCTAAAGTGGGGAGCTGTGCACACGCGAGTGTTCACCTAAACGGACCGGTGTGCCTGGAGCTGTCCACGTGTGTGGTGCTGAAACATGTGTTTGCTCCTAGTGATGCGTCAACGTTTGATTGTTCTAAATGTCTTGCATGATTGTTTCCTCGATGGTAGATTATGAAATGGCATTAAAGTCAAGGTGAAATGAAGTTAAAAAAAAACAGCAGGACATTTTCCGCAATAATATAACAATAATATAACAATAATAGCAGATATAGGCTATGCCATACAAACAAGTTGATTACTATTCACAGTATTACTATTAAAGGGGAAAACCCTGACATATATGTATGTGCAGTAGGCTACCTTTAGTTTTCAGAGTGAGAAGTCCGCACACTTAGAATCCTTTTTCTTGTTTTTTTTTTTTTTCATGGCAGGATAATGTTTTGACCTCAACAGTCTTTGTAGACTCTGAAAACCACAGTTGCCCTTTGTCCTGCACCTTTCCCTGGAATGTGCACAATCCTCTCCTTCAACTGAACAGTAGGATTCCTTTCCCATCCAGCTAATAGGGCCTAGTATTAATAAGCATATATGTAAATCAGTATGTGATATTATACAGTGCCAAGCTTGAACTAATATGTAAGGAATGAATATGAGTGTATATGAGTGTTCCACCTCCACCAGTAACAAGTAAATATTGAATAACCACCTGTAACAGCTGTGCCTGTTCCTGTGGGTACATTCCCAACAGTACTGTTGATTAGTCAACCAGCACAGGCCTCGTCTCTCTTTTGGCTCCAAAAGAAAGAAGAAATCGGTCGCAAGGTTCCAAAATCAGTCCTCGCGGCCTCTCTATTACTGTCAATGATGCCTGGAGGACGCTCACACTCAGCAACTCCCAGCGCTCTTGTATAGCCTACATACCAAAGGCTGTGTGTGTGTGTGTGTGTGTGTGTGTGTGTGTGTGTGTGTGTGTGTGTGTGTGTGTGTGTGTGTGTGTGTGTGTGTGTGTGTGTGTGTGTGTGTGTGTGTGTGTGTGTTTTCTGCTTGTGTCACAGCTGTCATCTTTATCCCCTGAGTTCCAAGTGAATATGTTGATGTGCAAATGTTGCATGTTGGTGCTCTAATTAAGTGCTTTCTGTTAAAAAAAAAGATATATTCCCTTTAGCAAATTATTATATTTCATGTGTCTTCTTAAGCGATTACGTTGTAACTGATTAAGTAATTTATGCTCCCATGTCTGAATGATTTACTCCCCCTTCAATTGCATGTTTTCCCTTTGATGTATTTGATCATAGCTGAGGCCCATGACATCCATCAATGATTAATTCCTTTTTACCCCCATACCGTGGCTTTGAGACAACATATTGCATTGTAATGTGTCTTTTTTCAAAAACTACTACCTCACACATCTCTGCCCAATCAAATGATGATTTGAAGTGGGTTTGGGCTTTTGTGTTAGGGTGGGACAGTCCTGTATGGAAGTCAGGCCGCATGTAACACATGTCATCAATTGGTAAAATTACATTCACTTTTTAACACTTTCAAATTGAACAGCTTTATACTAAGAAAATATGTGCATGTGCATAAACACACAGGGAAGCTTCATGGATTCTTTAACCCATTTTAGCCTAAGCCCATTTTGGGAAAGGATGCCCTCTGCCTATTACAACCTAAATATCTCAGCTTCCGAAGCACATAAAAACATGAAATAAGATGCATTTAAATGCTAGGATGCTCATTTTACATTAGAATTTGTTCATCGAGCTCTAACATATCCACTTTTTAAATAAAAACTCAAATCTCAAAAGTCTAAATGCAGCGTATATGTCAGTCCAGGTTATAATGGGTTAAATACTTACTTTGATTTTATTCATATATTAAAACTGTATATTTTCATGCGTTGCCTCAATTCAACACTGTGCTGTTTGGCCAACTTTTTTCAGCCATATGCATTTGCATCTGTTTCAGGCATTGTTTTTGTATGCATAAATGATCGGTCAATGTTTATACTTACAATACTTGGAAGAGGAAACCAACGCACACCAGAGGTTTCGAGGTGCAGGTAGCATGCGCAACATCACTTTCAGAGAGGAAGATACCGCACACTCTTGTCCATCGTGCTGAATTTTATTTACAGAAACAACATTTTGGCCAGTGTGGCCTTTCTCAAGTTCTCACGGGTTTCAAGGGTTTATGAAACGAAAACAAAGTAAAGGAATTTGACCATTTCCAGGACAGATTCTGAAAGTTCTAAGCCTTGTGAATAAAATGGGATATTGTCTGGGTGACATTTTGTCCTATAAAGTCATGTTAAAACGTTCCCAAAAAGTGTTATGTTTACTTTTTTTCGTGACATGCAACTTTTATGCAAATGATATGCGTGACATAGAAGGGGAGAGTTCACCTCATTCCACCTTGTTCAGATCAATGGCGGCTAGTACCAAAACAAAGCGCAGTGTCAAGCAGTGTGTTGCTGGAGGGCCGAACGGTGCCAGCTGCAAAAATGGCTACTTGACAGAAGGAATATCTTTGCACAAGTTCCCTTCTGTGAAGAATGATGGAACTGTGGCCGACAAGGAGAAGGCTAAAACAAGCTAGGTGGATCCAATGCGTGGTTTTGAAGCAAGCTTCACCACAAATGTGGAGATCGCGGGCATGGTTGGACTGAAGGGAATGCTATTGCCTCAAGCTGTTCCAACAATTGACATCGCCGGCGTGCAGACTGAAACTGCCCCTGTAACTGCTCGGGCACGAAGACAGGTGAGTGCACTGCTTTGCTTTAGGCTACTCGTTTTACCTTGTCCATCTGCTTTGTATGTTGTTTTCAGGAAAGGGTAATGCACATTACATGTCAAACCAATGAGAATGCTCTCGGAATATGCACTTTTTGTTGATTGCCATTCAACTGGTCAATAATTTGGTTTTGGGAAGATATCCGCGCATCAGCGTGGTGCTCTCGGTCGAGGACAGCCAACTCACAGACTGGGCTACTGCTTAGCGAATAAACGGAGATGCACATAGCGTATAGGCCTACTTTGAAGCGTTGATTGTTTGTTTTTAGTATTGTGGTGCACGTGTGGCTGACGTTTGGACACACCTCGTCCTCAGAGTCAGGCTGAGGGACACGCGACGCCTGTGACTTTGAGCACAAAAAATAATAATAATGATAAACGCTAAAAATATGCTGAGGACTCAGGCTATCTAGGGTATTTTTCCAACAGCCTAATACCTCCGTTTTTTCTCTAGTTGATGATATTTTTGCATGTAGCCTACATGCATTTCAATCACACTATATCGCGCAATTGAATCAAAATGCCCCCCATTTGTCAACAAACACACATGCCATGTCATCTTTGGGTCATGGCAAAGCGCCCTTAGCAACCGTAACCATAAACAAAACGAACTGTCAGGCTATGTCAACAATCGTCACTTCGCCTGTCAGACATGTCACTTTCTGCAGATGTATCAATGCCTCTGAAATAGATTAGTGCTGCTGTTTTTTTTTTCTCATGAGGTTGGATGTGTGGTTTTTCGACACGCTGATGTTTGTATCAGAATTTTGGTTCCTTTATAAGATGTGGGTCCATCAAATGTGTGTTGTTTTCTCAGATCGCCATACTAGCAAACCAGGGACTCTCCTCTTTGATGTCACAGCCCAGCTCATTAGTCACACCAAATTTCACAGAATTCACACTTTGAGTTGCCATTTTCACAAGTTCCTCCAGGATGATTGGGTTCAAAGTCTCATCGATGCTATCAGAAAAAACAAGTCTTTAATGGGAATGACCGTTTGTTTTCGTTTCATAAACCCTTTAACCTAAAAAACTTGAGGAAGGCCACACTGGCCAAAATGTTTCTGGGTAGGTGGGTATATGAGGATGGTGGGTGGGCACTTAATATACGGTCTGACATTTTTGGGGGACCTCAGATTTGAATATTTTGTTTCCTTCTTATTTTTTCTTTTTACTATTGTCCTTTTTTGTTGTTAAACCCATGTTTTGTTTATTGTATTGTTTTATTAAAAAAGAAAGGTAAATGAAAATATATTTAAAAGAAAGAAGAAAAAAGAAAGAATGAAAGACAAAAAATTAGGTCCCCCATAAGGTGTGGTGGTGGTTGGGTTTAGAAAAAAAAATGTTTCTGTAAATAAAATTCAGCACGATGGACAAGAGTGTACGGTATCTTCCTCTCTGAAAGTATACTTACAATACCAACAGTTTTACACAGGACATGGGTATAATTTACATTAATGCATCCAATAAGTTTGGAATACATTTAGCCAGTTTCCAAATGATGATGGAGTTAAGGTTGCAAAATGACTTGAAAAGGATAGGACCTTGGTTTCCTTGGACAATCAAACCCCCGTACAGGCATTTAGCACTGTGCACCACAATACCCATTACACCAATGCATAAATGAATGCAGAATGCTTGAACTGTGTTTGCAATATTTTAGGGGTCAGGGATCTGGGGTCAGGGGTCACTTGGGAGTATATGTGAGCTTGTGTATGTGCGTGCGTGTATAAATGTTACCAGTGTGTGAACTATGTATGAGAGTATGTGTGGGTAAAGAAAATGTGCTTCAAATTGTATGCATTATCAGAAACCCCAAAGCACCCCAAAAATCAGGTTAGAATTTTTTTCCTCCCAAAATTTAAAATTCATGCAGTAGAGGGTTAAGACGGTTCAATCCTAGGTTAACCCCTTAGCGGAGAGCCTCTGTTATAACTTTATTGTCACTGAAATTGTAATGGCTCTGCCTTAATCTGTTACTTAAAGGGACACTGTCCCATTTTTGGAAATAAGCTTATTTTACACCTCCCCTTGAGTTGATAGGGTTTTACCATCCTCCTGTACTTTCAACCGTTCTCTGGGTATGGCAGTGCAAATTTTACCTCCATGCTAGCAGTTAAGATTGAGTCCTATGCAATGGTCCTATGAGACCAGCTCGCGGCTAACTAGCAATGTTGTTATGATTTAGTTGACTATTTTCAGCACATAGGGAATAGGCCCGCCAGTGACCCCATCTGCACTAAGAGGCTATGAGAATAAACATGCCACCTATTTGATTGAAACATTTTCTTCAGTGAGCAGAAACATCTCATAGTTAAAGGTGCACTGTGTAAGATTGTGGTAAGAGTAGGTATTGCAACAATGCTAGGCCTACTCTTTGCAACGGTGCTGCCTATTGCCAAATTTGATGTTTTCATGAATATTGATAAATAATAAACCAATATTTACTAGTATGACCAAAGGACAGTAAGTTTTGCAGCTAAAAATGCCTATTTCTGGAAATTCAAAATGGCGGACCATTGAGAAGATCTCCCTTTTTATGTACATAAAATGCAATTTTCCCAGTCAAAATGAATAGGCCTACTAAGAATTTAATGGTGGTTAAAAAATTAACTTTTGTGAATGGACAGTGTGAATTCTGGAAATTAACTGCTAAAATATTGCACAGTGCACCTTTAAAGGCAGCTTCTCCAACCAAATGTAAAAGAGATAATGGGATTGCATACTCCTCATTTGAAACAAGTGGGCTATACACTAAAAATGATCTTACATAAGAATAGCACATGATGTAGGCTGCTTCAACATAGGGTGACTGCAAATCCACGATGACCATGGACCAAGAGGGCTATATACTAGAGTTAGCCTACATATAGTAACTAATAATAATAAGTCATATGTTACAACATAGGGTTACAAAGAATCCATGAAGACAATATGTAACTGTGTCTGATGTCTATGGAAAGCACATATAAACTCCAGTGTTGTGCAGAATTCTACATTTATTAGAAAGGTTTTTGCAAACACCATTTTACAGACAGACTACAAATGTAAAAGCACAACAGAAATATTATTTGGAGGGAATAATTTTTAATTATTGATTAGTAGCAAACATCTGACTCAAGTTTTACAGCACATAGGAACAATGTTGTACGAAACGACTTGTCGATGTGTAACCCTGATCATGTTTTTTTTTCTATGTTGGCCAAAACACAATATGGTGCGCCTGGAGTAGCTTGACAAAAGGCAACATCAGCCACATCATCAAAGTCAGGTCAATCGCATGCGTCATGCGTCAGAGTGGCAGTGTCATCGCAGATTTAAGATGGCAGCTGGATTGCCGTGGTAACAAACATGCAGCAATGCACCTATCAAAATCCCCTAAACCTGTACAAGGGAGGTGTTGTCATCTCTCATCGTCTAGCCTTGTTGGGGTATTAAATCTGATCCATAAATACAAGAGAAAAAGAAAAATAAATAAACTTCAGATCCTAATTTTTTATGCCTTCTCCAACACAGTATTATTTCTTTTGTTTTTACTTTCAAAAATCTAATACAAGTATTTGTCAAGGTAACTTAAATACAATAAAATATTAATTTACATGTATATTCATTATTTTCAAATATGTCTGACCATAAAATGCTATGTTTCTTTTTTTATTGTTGTCATTTCATTGTATACCGAAACACTCAGCAATAACTTCCATGGTGCAGTAGGTGGTGAAAATGCTGTGTCTGTACATTCTATGGAGTCTTTGCTTTTGCCGTCGAGGTTTTGTACAAAGAAAGAAGAGTGAGAGAGAGGAGAGAGTAAGAGAGAAAGAACAAGTGAGCGAGTCACACAAAGAAAGAGAAGACTTAGCCTGGAATGAAAGGAAACAAAAAAACAAAAAAACACTTCCATCCTTTCTCCCCTGATGACAAACCATGCAATGCCTCATGCACTGCACCCCATCCCTGACACACAAACCCACCCACTCTCTTCATCAACAGCTTCAACACAACAACGGACACAATCATTCATTTCCCTCGATTCCTCTCCTCCTCCTCCTCCTCCTCCTCTCCTACGCTAGCTGTGTTCCCTGTTTTGTTTTGTCTTCCTCATCGCTCTCTCCCTCCTCCAGCTCTGCTGCGCTGGCTCTGGTTGACAGTGCCAGGGCAGCTAGCGCCGTCAGCAGCCTGCTCAGTTCCAGACTTTCAGGAAGCTGTCCCAGGAGCCGGTGCTCACACACAGGCCGTCGCTAGGGATGCCAACGCAGCTCACTCTGTTGTCGTGACCAGCCAGGACACCTGAGAGAGAGAGAGAGAGAGAGAGAGAGAGAGAGAGAGAGAGAGAGAGAGAGAGAGAGAGGAAGAGAGAGAGAAAGAGAGAGAGAAATGTGTGGTTACTATCCTGTGTTTAAGTCATTGTGTCTCTAAAATGACATGCACATGGTGCACATCACTGCAGAGCTGGACAGGGAAAGAGAGTTTGGAGTGAGACACTCAGCCTTCATTTGAGGAATACCATCACAAATAGTATGTATGTGAACGTTTGCAAATGTTTCTTCTAGTAAAATTAGGAATTGGGACCATTAGGAATTAGGAATAGTTACCCTTCAAAGGGTTAAGTATGACGACAAAGCAAGGCCTGCATTCTATTACATTTTGAGCTCTAGTTTGTCAAGTTCATTTTGTGTGAATTTCTTAATGTTTTTTTTCTTTCCTAAAACCACACCAAGACCAGTGTGAGAATGAATGAATCTTCTGATTTTTTTGTGTGCTATTTCTTGCACAACTAACGGCGCCGAATAATGCATCAGAATTATGTTAGTCATCAACATTTCACAACGGACACATCAGTCAACCAGGCGTTTTTGTCTGTACTAGTAGCCCCATAATGCACGCCGTTCCACCAGTGGAGCGCTGTAATAGTCATTGAAAAGTGTTATGTTATAGTACTACACTACTAGCGCTGCAACGATACACTAAACTGACGATTCGGTTTGTATCACGATTTATGACCTACGGTTCGATACACCCCACAATTTCACATTTGCCAACATTATAAAATAAAATTATGAATAAAAACTATGATAGTTTATGGGTAGAAAAGGTTACAAGAGGCAACTGATAATTTTAAAAGGTTTGAATATTATAATGATGATGATTTTAAGCTTGGAAGCACTATAACTTCATATCATGCGGTTGTTTTCTTGACTGATGAATAACAACATTTTGAAAGGGCATAGGCCTATCACGATACTGCCTCCTTGTTTCAGGATACAGTATCGTGACTCTACAGTATGTATCACGATTTCTCGGTTCGATTCAATATCGTTACAGCCCTACTACTATGATATAACACAGTCTTGATGGGATAGTAAGAAACGTAATTTTAATTCTTTGTATGACCAGTGCATGTGAAGTTGACAATAAAGCCGACTTGACTTGACACAGGTCCTTTAGTCATGCACTACGACTTCGTCATTGTAATTCTGGTAACAGCAAATTTATAAAGCTGTGTCTTAGTGGGTTAAACGCCTTGAATAAAGGAAATAACTGCTGACCAAAATACACACAGCGCTGGTGACTTTCACACTCATTGTCCTATTGACTCACCAACTTTCTCTCCCTTCAGAGAGTCCCAGATGTTGCAGTTGAAGTCATCGTAGCCTGCAAAGATGAGGCGCCCTGAGAGGGACAGGGCCAGTGATGTCACGCCGGCGCTGGGCGTGGGGTTCTCATAGCACATGATTTCCTGGTCAGCGCGTATGTCCATCATCCTCATTTGGCAGTCATCTGAGCCCGTGATTACGCAATTTCCATTGGGGAAGAACTGCAGAGGAGAGAGGAAGAGGAGGAGGAGTACATGAGTACACAGCCATGGGTGGGCGTGGGGGTAGGGGAATGTTTCCTTCCAAAACAGGTAACTTATTAGAGTAAGCGTAGACCTCTGTACTTGTCTTACAATTTGCTGACACTGCACTGGTTGGAAGAAGTTTGTGGTGGGTCCTTGTTGCACAGATTAGTTTTTTTTCCACAGTAACAATAAGTCTATCTACCACATTAGATAAGGAGGAAATGGTGTAACAGCAATGTAACAGCATGTAGTGTTGTACTTATACAGCTTGAATTTAATTCTAGTTTTACTTCTGACACCTCTTCATCTCCATAGTAACCACAGTGTTGGGTAAACGGCAAGGGTCAGAGGGCAGCTTCATTTGAAATCCCAAGAGGTTTTTTTAAGCAGTCTTGTTCATTGTTTTTAGCTTGCGCAAGCTAGCCATATCATCCTCATTCTGAGGTGATGGCAGCGATGCTCCTGACAAGCTCTCAGAGCTCAGATGGGAGGCCTTTTGGTACTTGAGGTTGTTTGAAGGGGGTGCTTTGTCCACTGTCAAAGTGCAGTGCAGCAGTGGAATATGTTTGCTTCATTGTCAGAAAAAAAGCTAATATTTTTGCTGTGTCTCAACTGGTACAACAGTAGGCCTACATGCCCAGCCAATAAGCAGCAACTTCAAACAACAAAATCAATTTCTGTCATCAGCCATAGCCAAAAGCAAGTAGGCTTTGTCATCGATACTACATTTATAGACACTGTTGGTTAGTCCAATGCATTAAGTCACTCTATTGAATAACAGTATGGTTAAATGCACAGTGATTAAAATCTACCATTGTGAAACTCCATTGTGAAACTCCTTGTGTATACAGTATGTGCTTATAATTGGTTAGTAATGATCCAGACAGTCTATAATATCTCATTCAGATACGAGTATGACGATGAAACGAGTCCAAGTCTAGTCCTGCTGATGGTAAAACCACCCATCATTTTTTAGACGGAGTTCGCTCAACTCCAAAATAAATTAATTCAGTGTTTGGGTGCACAACTTTTTTTTTCAATTGAAAAGCTACACCCTCAGAAGTCTTACCATGGTTTAATTGGCAAACATGAGAAGAGAGATGATAGCTAATTGTTGGAGCCAGACAGGTTATGTTTACCACAGATTTGTGGTAGCAATGGTTTTATCCATGATAAAAAACTAAGACATAGCAATGTCATAGCAATTTTGTCATGATGTAGTTGAATTTTTCAGCAAAGAGCAAATACATCCGTCGATGGGCCCATCTGCTATTAGAGGCTACAATGTTTTTTTTTATTATGGCAAACAAACCCATGCCCATACTACAATGGACAGGATCTCAGAGGGATCTAAACAAAGCACTGCTGCATTGCCAGGCCCTGAAAAGTCAAGGGTATAGAGAGACCGATACAACTGCATATTGAAATTGGCAGGAATTCTCCTTTAAGAGAATGTTGCGAGAGAATGTTTGAGAGTGCTGCTTCTCACTACTGAATCAAATACCCATAGTCCCATGTGTGTGTGTGTGTGTGTGTGTGTGTGTGTGTGTGTGTGTGTGTGTGTGTGTGTGTGTGTGTGTGTGTGTGTGTGTGTGTGTGTGTGTGTGTGTGTGTGTGTGTGTGTGTGTGTGTGTGCATGTGTGTGTGCGTGCGTGCGTGCGTGCGTGCGTGTGTGTGTGTACACCAATCCTACTTCGTAAGGCCACTGCTATTGTAGCACAACCACATGCTGGGGCCCTCACTCCACATGGGGCCCAAATCCTGGACCCCACATGTTTGCACCCCATTTGCTAGGGTAGCTTTGTTGTCACTGGTAAAAGTAAATGTGTAAAAACATTTCTTCACAGACAGGTTAGGGTTAGGGATTGTTTTGGTGTGGGCACAGTTTAGATTCTTTAGCCCAGTGGTTCTCAACTGGAACAGTCTTGGGACCCACCATTTTCCACTCTCATTCGGTCGCGACCCAATTTTTTTAGCATTCAAGTCAATTCTCAAAATGTAACCAAGACTCGAATGACTGGTTGCACACTTTCTATCTCGGATAAACATTCAGATTGTAGCTTATCTATGACAACAGATGACACGGAGTTCACTAGCCTATCAAAATAAAAGTTGTAAATTGTTGCAGGAAAAGTTGGATTTTTTTTTTAGAATTACGTTTTTTTTTACACCAAGGCTCCGCGACCCACCCATGACCCCTCCGTGACCCACTTTTGGGTCGCGACCCACCAGTTGAGAAACACTGCTTTAGCCCCAAGGTTGGGCTGTGTGTGTGTGTGTGTGTGTGTGTGTGTGTATGTGTGTGTGTGTTAGGAGTGGTACGGTTCACAAAATTCACGGTTCGGTTCATATCACGGTGTCAAGGTCAAGGTTTTCGGTTCTCTACGGTTCTTTTTTTAGTTCATGATAAATTATGCACTGGGAATATTAAACAATATTTATATAACTGCAGTTATAAAGTGATGTATAGGCTTATAATAGACTTATTGTATAGGCTCATAATGTGAAAATGGTGTGATTTTAATTGTGTCATCCTCTGATTGGTCTTATACGCTAATGTTTTAATCAGAGAGACTGGATAAGATACTTCTAGAATGTCTGTTTTACATATTTTTCTGGGCAGTACATGAATCGCGGTTTGCGACGGATGGCCCGTTTCAGTTCGGTATGTGTGTGAATTGTACGGTTTCGGTTTTCGGTGCGGTTTGTGCCATCCCTAGTGTGTGTGTGTGTGTGTGTGTGTGTGTGTGTGTGTGTGTGTGTGTGTGTGTGTGTGTGTGTGTGTGTGTGTGTGTGTGTGTGTGTGTGTGTCCCTTACCGCAATGGTGTTGATGTCGCCAGTGTGGCCCACAAAGGTTTGCTTGCACTGGCCGTCCCTGATGTCCCAAAGCTTGGCAGTGGAGTCGCAGGCCCCAGAGATGAAGCTGTTCTGGTCAGGAGACAGTGCCACGCACATACAGTCTCCCTGATGGTTCAGGAACGATACCTTCTGTTTGCCAGTCTCTAGGTCCCAAAGACCACTAGAGAGAGAGAGAGAGAGAGAGAGAGAGAGAGAGAGAGAGAGAGAGACAGAGAGACAGAGAGACAAAGAGACAGAGAGAGAGAGATGAAATGGCAAGGTTTTTCCCTTGTGGTATTTGAGTGTGTGATATATGATTAGAGATGGCAACTTGAAAGATGAATGATCGCAAGTGAGACTAATGTACAACAACAAAAGCCATGTGGGCTACACAAATATATAGGCCCATAGTTATAAAACAGCATTAATTTTACTTAAAAATTAAAAAGCGCCATACCAGGTCTGATCACCAGAGGCAACAAGGACCTCAGTCTCGCTCAAGAAACGGGCACAGGCACAATAACCTAAGATGGATGACAGGTGAGAGAAAGAAAGTCAGAGACCATACATAAAGGAGGTAAGCAGGTTACTATGGCAACAGAAATTGGGACAGCGTGCAAAGAGCAGAGAGAGAGAGAGAGAGACTGAGAGAGAGAGAGAGAGAGAGAGAGAGAGAGAGAGAGAGAGAGAGAGAGAGAGAGAGAGAGAGAGAGGAGGGTACATTAAGAAAATATGACATTGCACTGTAAGGTTCCAGAATGACTCAGTTATCCACCAATCTTGTAATCCATCCCTCTGATCACATTTTGCACAACACACCCTGTGCTGTGTTTATCAACTGCTTTGTAAAGTGTATTTGACAGAACAGTGCATTGACTTCAAACAGCACAGAAACAGCTCACTTTATGAGTGAAACTTAAGAAAGTCGGTCTCACATTAGAAGCATGGAATATGGAATAGGCCATCAAGCTTTGAGCTGGATACAGGTACTGCTAATTAACTCCTTAAACTTTGCAGGATGGTGGCCAGAGTAGATTTTGCATCTATGCTGTTCATTGAAAGTCTGCTGCCAGATTTGATCTTTTTATGAATATTTACGAAATAATAAGCAAACATTTACTAGTATGACCAAAGAACATACAGTTTTACATCTAAAATGTATATTTCTGGAAATTCAAAATGACTGACATGGAGAAGATCCCCCTTTTCATGTATCTCCCCAGCCATGATGAATATTTAATTTGATGGTGCTGGTAAGTATTCATGAAAAACGTCCTATTTGTGAATGGACAGCATGAATTCTGGAAAGAAACCAACACAATTATTCCACAGTGCACCTTTAAGTTGTGCTTTAGAGTTGGGTCAGTTAGAATCAATCAAATTGAGGAATTTCAGGCACTGATATGGAGAAATGACTGTAACTAAAAAAAAGTTTTACTTTGCAGTGAAAAAGCAGGTGTCTATTGAACATTTCCTCAAAGATGCTTCTGTTAGCCACTGTGGTGGAACCCCTATTGGAATAGACCTAAATTATTTTTTCTCAACCGGGGTGCTACAGCCCCCCAAGGGGGCGTGTTGGAAGTCCTATGAGGCCGTTGAGAAGGATACGGTTGAGTGGGGGTGGGGCTTAGGTCCCGTTGGGGGGCATTAGTCTATTTTATTTTTCAATACTTGGGGGGGCGTTGGCAGACTTATGATAAGGCCAAGGGGGCGTTGGGAGGCCTATGATGAGGTCAAGGGGGCGTTTGTTCAGCAAAGGTTGAGAACCACTGGCCTAAATGGAAACAAGAGTCTTGGAGGAAAACAGACATTATCTTGAAGGTCTTGGGGAGAACCTTCAAAGTGGTGAACTGAACAAACCCGAAAAGCAAACTGAAGAACCGCGGAAGGTTCTTTGGGGAACTTACATTTTCTCTGAGGAGAAACTTTTAGGTTTGCTCAGAGAACTTTTAGGTTTGCCCACTATGGCAAAGGTTCTCAAAGGACTTCTTTTATGTATGTGGGCCTATGAAAAGTGCAATCTGGCTCTTGCTAGATAGGGTTCGCACAGCTTTATGAGCTCCACACATCTGGGTGGACAGCAGGGCTTGACACTGGCACCTGCCAACCGGCCAAATGCTGGTAAAAATTGA
The DNA here is from genome assembly GCF_034702125.1 of Engraulis encrasicolus. Taxonomy (NCBI): domain Eukaryota; kingdom Metazoa; phylum Chordata; class Actinopteri; order Clupeiformes; family Engraulidae; genus Engraulis; species Engraulis encrasicolus. Next base: position 14,226,973 of record NC_085876.1, on the reverse strand, counting down.
CTGTGGCTGGTAACAAGTTCAGTGTTACTAGCCAATTTGGCAGGAAGCTTATTCTATGGTATGACATATCAGAATAGGGTATATTCTGCACTTTGCCCCTTGTGTATCAACTGTTTGTGTTTAAGTTGAAGAAAAAGCTCAGTTATTCAGTTTCTATTTGTTTGTTTTATTTCCATGTAGAAACCCATGCACTCATCTTCTTGCTATAAACACCTCATCTTCTGAATCAAATTTGTGGCTAGTAGAATAGCTGGATGGCTAGTGATTCGGGAAAACCACTAGCCACAGTGGCCGGCAAGCAAAAAAATGAATGTCAAGCCCTGGTGGACAGCACTATACTGTAGGTTTCCCGTTTACAAACTTCATCACCAGTGGTATTTTTACTGATGTCACATAGTCAAGAACAACGTTGTCTGTTTCAGATCACATTTAGCAGATCACTCAGACAAGTTACACATCAACTGCATTGTTGAATCTACCACAAATTGATAGGCCTAGTTGCACTTTTGCAATGTATAAATGTATGAATTGATAGGCCTACCCGTGTGTTTTGAAAGACCTTTCAGCGTTTCCTCTGAAAATGAATCTTTTGAAAAAACTACGGCTTGACGTTTGTTTGTAGTATATAAACAGAGAAAAACTTGAAGACTTGAATGGCTTTCTCCATAACCGTGCACAGGCTTAACACATTTATGAAAACAGAGGGAAGAAAAATGTTTGTTTATCAAAATAGCCGGCTGTGTGTAGACAGCACCTATATCAGAGAAGATGACGGTAGCTGATGGTGGCTGGCGGAAGTTGAAAGTGTGCCATGGGGTGCATTTCAATATGCGACCTTCCGTCCTCCACTTGTGATTGTGGCCTCTCTCCACCTCCTGGCCCCTCCTCCGTGGAGAAAATAATAAACTTTCCTAGCCATCAGCCTAACCAAAACAATTTTTGGGGCACTTTTTTTCATTCACCATGACTGGGGTGTTATTGGGGGTGCAGAGGGTGTCAGCAGCCTTGTCTCTAACTTACCATCATGGCCATCGATTTCTCTCAAAGTCTTTGGCTTTTCTCCTGAGATGTTGTAGATAGTGCACATGTTGTCGAGACCACCACTGGCCACGAGGCCGGCAGAGGGGGAGAAGGAGACTGTCATCACCCAGGCAGACTTCAGGGGGATCATGTTGGCCTGGAGAGACATGAGGAAAAACAGGACAGGGCAGGACAGGGGATCCATACTCCAGGTCAATTTCAATATACGCACATGAAGCACACACATACACATGCACATACTCTTACAGACACAAGACAAAAAAAATATGAACACACTATGTGGTGAATGTCAATAAATCTGCCATGCATTCTTACTGGAGCAAAAACTATGGTATCAAAGCCATAATATCAAATGTATCACATAAACCAGTGGTTCTCAACGGGGGCGCTACAACCGCCCAGGGGCCATCGGGGATCCCTTGGGAGGTGTTGAGAAGGATACAGCTGAGTGGGGACAGGGCTTAGTTCGCATTGGGAGGCATTGTACTGTTTTATTTTTTCAATACTAAGGGGGGCGTTGGGAGGCTTATGATGATGCAAAGGGGGCTTTTGTTCAAAAAAGGCTGAGAACCACTGACCTAAACAAATATTTTTTTGTGGGGTCAACTACTCAAGAACTCAATAGGTGATGGCACAGAGGAAGCCTAAATAACCTAAATAAGCCTAAATAATTTACTCGGATCATCACTTTGCCACACATTTTAACATGTAGAAAAAGTAGAAACATTGTATTTGGGGAAAGTGTGACTATATTTTGTTTTGTACTTTACGGGCTTCTCACCAAATTTCCAGCATGGGTGTCCCAAACGATCAGTTTACCATCCTGTGACCCGCTGATCATGTTTCTGAAAGAGAACATATAGATATAAGCATACCCTGTGTACACTATAAGGTTTTACCACATGTGTAAAACTAAAAAAAAGTGTCACACTTGTGTGATCCCCCTCCAACGGAAAATGCTGACAGTTTATATTGAATGCATTCATTCAGTCAATACTTTCCATGACATTCAGTGAACTGAAGGTCGTGCATACATGGGTTCTAAATTTTTGTTTCCCCCTGGCTGCGCGAATCTAGCTGCGCACAACTCAACCTCTCATCGTTGGAAACCGCTGTCGGTCAAAAAATTACCACACATGGTTGACTGCCAGTGTCTTGCCCCTCCTCACAACATCGTGTTTACAAACACTGTGAGCCCATGTATACTGCCTTTCTTTAATCCCTTCACAAACTTGAAAGACCAATTGAACTGTTTCTATCAATCATCCATTTGTGAACCTAACATGGCAGTACCTAACTTCGCCACATGAGGGTGCTAACACTCTTTCCTAACTATGTGCAGACCTCCGTTTCGCTGTCTCTGCCTGTTGCAGGCACCCAGACGCGTCGTTCAGGGGGGTTAAATGTGACTGAGCTACCAGGGCCCCATGTAGGCCTATATAGGAGGCCCACACACAGTCCGATTTATGTAGATGGGGGTCCATTGGAGCTGATTGTACATAGGGCCCATAATGTGCTGCTACGCCACTGCAGACACCTAATGTATTCCACCGTATTTGACACCTCAGTGAAGCTTTTAACCTTTTTAAGCATTCTTACACTCAACTGAATACATATACACACACACACACACCATAGCCCACTGGCTGACTAAATTGCTGAACATTTTGCCCTTTTTTTCTCCTTGAGAGAGACCGCAGGACACAGCCGGGCTATTTCCGAGCTCTGAGCCTGTTAATTGATCCATTAAAGGGGATTCGTGATGACCACAAGATAGAGTAAATGCCTGCTGCTTCTGCTGCTACTGTAGGAGACTCCAACCTGGGACTACAGCCGATTAGATGGCCTCTCTGACTTAAGCACAGGAGACACTTAACCTTAAACCTTAAACGTGTGTTCAATGCAAATTCCTTGCACACGACTTTCCTCTTCGAAGACAATATGACCTCCAAGGCTTCGCAGACGGCCTTCCTGACTTTTCACCCTACATTTGTTTGGCTTAAAAGGAAGGGACATAACCTGTATACAGCACATGCTTGATACATCAAAAACTAAAACGCAAATGTAAGGGATAAGCATGTTTTTGGGTTTTTGTGTGTGTTTTAGCACTGTGTCTGATGTAATTCTGGTGACTGAAAATGCTGATATGTCAGAGCTGTTTGAGCCAAGCATTTTGTATGCCTTAAAGGATAACTCCAGCCAATTTCAACATGCAGTTGTAATGTTCACACTACCCTGGACTTGTCAGTACCTGAGATTTTTTCCGAGCCTTTTCTGAGATCCTGGTCATTGTAATGGGTGCAGGTGTTGGTTTATATTTCATTTTTTTAATTATTATTATTTATTCCCAAAAACATCCAAAATGTTATGCAACATCAGCAGACAACTAGCAAACAGCGATACCTTTTGGGAAAATATTTGGAGTAGGCCTATGTTAAGATTTTTAAAAATGTAAACAAAATCTACCCCCATGAGAATAGCTCATATCTCGGAAAGGGCTGAGCCAAAAATGCAGCATCACCGGCTACTGACAAGTTAAGGGTAGCCTGAGCAATACAACAGCATATTGAAATTGGCAGGAGTGTTTCTTAAAGGCTAAAACCCAAATGGTTCGATGAAATTATGCAAGCAGGCTGTTAGGACATGTATGCATTATTCAAGAAGGTGTTTATAAGCCTCTTTTTTCATATATGTGATGAATTGTTAAAACATCATGTGGATGGCTAGTTGTTTTTTTTTGTTTCAGCCACAAAATGCAAATTATGTTTGCAATACATTGTAGTGTGTGCGTGTGCGTGTGCGTGTGCGTGTGTGTGTGTGTGTGCGTGTGCGTGTGCGTGTGTGTGTGTGTGTGCGTGTGGGTGCACATGCATGCGTGTGTGTGTCTGTGTATGTGTCTGTTTCTGTGTGTTTTCTGTGCTTGTTTCCTGTCTTATGGTAGCGCATTTCACCCTGCTCACTCACTTGTTGTCCAGGGCCCAGTAGAGGGCATAGATTTTGGCTGTGTGGCCCTTGAGGTTCCTCCTGGATTTTGGCTGGATGCGAGGTGCGGCGGCCACCCCAGATGCTGCGGCATCCATGGTTGTGTCGGCCACTGCCTTGCGGGCAGCCTGTGGGTGGAAGATGAATCACGTTGTGTGAGTGTTGTCCCCCGACATCAGCAGTTTGTGCTGAAAGGTCAAGGTAGTGGAGTGTGTGTGTGTGTGTGTGTGTGTGTGTGTGTGTGTGTGTGTGTGTGTGTGTGTGTGTGTGTGTGTGTGTGTGTGTGTGTGTGTGTGTGTGTGTGTGTGTGTGTGTGTGTGTGTGTGTGTGTGTGTGTGTGTGTGTGTGTGTGTCCCTCCAACTACTCTGGAAAAATAAACCTTCTCAGGTTCTCTGGGAAATATTAGCCAAGCTGTTGTGCTTGTGATGTGGGCAATCTACCAAATTTGTCACAGATACAGATATATCGATCAGATTCATCGAGTTTGTATGTCACTTTTCATTCATGTGTGCCAGGAGGCTTCGCATGACATCATTTCGAATTCCTTACAGTTTGTATTATGAAATGTTTCTTGTCTGTCTGTCATGTGATGGTTGTTCTAGTCTACAACATGGGCTGCAGACTGACAGGGAGAGGATAGAAGAAAGGGAGGAGAGAGGAGTGGGATGGGCTGAGGGCTTGCTTGCTTACCTCGATCTTAGCTTTGATTTCCGCAACCTCCTTTTTTAGCGCTGCCACCTCACCCATTGTGACGGTTTTCTAGAGTTTTCTTACAGGCCACAGAGAGGAACTAGGCAACAAAACAAAGAGAAGAGAAAAAAACGAATCAGAACAAAGAAACACCATGAACACTTCAGAATTCAGAAATCAAAAAATCTTTACAAAAATGTATTCTTTTCATGCACGGTGCCATGACAGTTGTCAGACAGCAAAGTGAGAATGACATGACACCGTACGACGTGCGACGTGGGTCTCCTCCACTCCCTCCCCTCCAGTGAGAGGATTGGATTTAGCTTAATCTGGGCCACGTCCTGCTTCGTCCAGGGAGAGGAGGAAGCGAGGCGTTTGTGCCGTACAGTAAAACCCGGCCGTAACTCCTCAATAATCTCAAAACTAGGCCTCCAGTTAGTCCTCAGAGCAGTGATGTCACATCCCCACAGGTGAGAACATCCTGGCCCCTTTGCATAATGTTGTGTCTTTGCAGGCACTTTTGGAACACAGAGATGACGGGAGTCTACTCCAGAAACCTGGCTGTACTTGTGAACCCGAACCAGCAGCCCTTTGCCGTTTTTCTTGCAGTGCACACACATGAAAACCCCTGACAAGAAAACAAATCTAAAAAATATCCTCCACAAGGCTAATTCAAACGAATTTTGCCTGTGGATTGCAGCTGTCAATGTCTGCCTTTATGCAACCAAGCATTAATGTACACTAACTTGCCTGTTATATGCGTTACACATCTTATTGTACGACTGATATCAATGAAATTGCTATCGAGGAGAACTGTTTTCAAACAATTGCCCTTTTATGGTTGAGGATCCAAAGGGCTTTGTGAAGCTTTTCTCCAGGCTTCATCACACACCACAACAAATCTCAACCCTGACCCTCCAATCTACTTGTAGCTGCCTGAGCTATGCAGGAGTCAAGTAATCACATAGGTTACGTCGTCGCTGGAAGGTTTGATCTCGTGTCAAACTGTGTAAAGTTCGGTATGGTTCATATTTTCAAAAGACAAAACACGACGAAAGGAAAGGGACATGAAGGAGAAGAAGAAGAAGAAAGGAAAGATGGCGGGAAATTAGGCCTAGAGGACAAGAGGGGGGAAAGAGGGAACATTGCACAGGGTTAAGCTCCCTGGCAGGATCTTGTAGGGTGGCTTTTCAAGTCAAATCTCCTGTCATCCGATTACTGTTCCATTGGATCAGAGAGAGAGAGAGCAAGGGACAGAGCAAGGGAGGGAGAGAGAGAGAGAGAGAGAGAGAGAGAGAGAGAGAGAGAGCACAAACGAAAAGAGCAAACTGCAAACTGCACACACCAACTCTATCAATTCAGTAGGCCATAAATCAGATGACATGATCCAATAAATGTGCATCATGATCTGAAAACTACACTAATATAGGCCAATAGGCAATGGTGCAGCACTCTGATTGCAGTCTGCATCATCTTCCTTTTCTAGACGCCAGCCGATTAGGAAAGAGGTCTGAAGAATTAACCCCTTAACACAGAGCCTATGTTATAACCTGACTGTCACCAAAATTGTAATGGCTATGTCTTAACCTGTTTCTTAATGCTCTCTGTACTGTCATACCAAGGTAGTTGAGTATTTTCAGCAAATAGTGAATAGGCCCGCCGGCGACCCCATCTGTAGTAAGAGGCAACTTATTCATGGGTACAATGTCTGGGTCAGGATAACAAATTACTATTAGGCTAAAGTGATGTTTTGTTTACTGTACAGTGCCAAGTGAAAATGTCCAAGCAGAGCCTGCAGAATCACTAAGCCGTTATCTTCAGATGCTGGCTTTTGAAATGTCTTTGATATAGTTCATCGTAGAATAGATGCCTTTTCAGTGAGATTGTCATATACGAATTCAGGAAAAACCATAACAATTGCAACTCGTGGTACAAATCAAGCTTATCTTGTGAGCCACATCCACATCTTTTCATAATGCAAAAATCAATTGTCCCCCTTGCCTTGCATATCTAGCATAAACAGCAAACCACGGCACCAACACGATGAGACTCAATGTGATACCTTTTTTTTGTTTTGCAAAGTTGCAATTTGTGCAAAAAGGATAGCCCAGCGTGTCCTACAATAATGGACGTGAATGAAAGCAGACGAGTCTGCTGCAACATGTGATCTGTATTTTCTATGTAATTTGTCTAAGTGTTTCTGATGCAGATGGACCTAAAACTATCCAGAACATTCTCCAGCCTTGTAATGCAATGTAATGTATTTATGAGGCCACACTAGGTATGCACTTTTAAGTACACACTTTAAGTATACACTTTAAGTACACTCTTTATGCATCTCCGATGGCACTTTATGTCTTGAAATCGTGGGATCAATCTCCAAAGGCCTTCAGTCGCGAAAGCTGTAAGTGGATCCCCTTCCACTAACCCTAGATAGTGTGCACCATCTCAAACGAGTCAGAAAAAATGGAAGAAAAGATCTCACCTTGCCTTGGTGCTATACCTTCTTCTTTTGTCTTTCCTCCTTTTTGAAATTACAATCCCCCTTGTCTTCTCAAATCCTTGCTGTGTGTCCTTTTTCTTCTCGAGCTGCGACGTGTGCACTCCTCAAATCCACAGGACGGTCCTGTTACCTCGCTCTCTCGCTCGCTCTCTCTTTACTCTCTGCCTCTCTCTCGCTCTCTTCCCACCAACTGGCTGAAACTTACCTGTGAAAAACTCTCTCCTTCTCTCCTCCTTCCTCCTGGGCCACAGATGAGGGATTGGAGGGGATGAAGGAGATCAGGGATGTAGGGATAAGCCCCAAAGATGGAAATAGAGAAGAAAGAGAACGAGAAAGAGCGAGAGGAGGGGGAGGAGGAGGAGGAGGAGGAGGAGGAGGTTGAAAAGGAGAGGAGAGAGAGCGGGGGTAGGAGTAGAGAGAGAGAGAGAGCAAGAGACAGAGAGAGAGAGAGAGAGAGAGAGAGAGAGAGAGAGAGAGAGAGCAAGAGAGAGAGAGAGAGAGAGAGAGAGCAAGAGACAGAGAGAGATAGAGCAAGGGGAGGGGAGGGGAGGGGAAGCAGAGAGCACGGCGAGGAGAGCCAGGTAAACCGCTTGCAGAGGGAAAGCAGGTTATGGGGTCAAAAGACAGGAACTAGTGGCGAAACTGACGGTGACGGTGATGGTGCCTACCTGCTGAAGAATCCAGTTCTGAAAGACAGACTTGGGTTCCCTCATGGGTGGCGTGGGACAAAAGGAGAAAATGAACCAGATATAGAAGACGGTTGACCACTTAATCAGCATGTAGCCCCTAATGGCATGCTGTTCCCCCAGTGGAATGCTGTAATAGTCACTGAAAAAACTATCATAGTACTAAACCACTAGGACCATTCACAGGGCTTTTAGCAGTAATAGGTTTCGACCTGGTCGCGAACATTCTGGTAACAGCTACAGGTAATTTATAACAGGGGCCGTGATAGGGTTAATAGCATTATTATATTATTACATTATATTATTGTGCATGGAACTTCCTTACAGTATGTACTGCACCAGGTTATAAAAGCTATAAAAGTTGTTTTTTTCTGCCATTTTTCAATGCCACTGGGTATTGCATTCTTCTCACTTCGCAACCACGTCAGCGAACCAGCTTTATGCAAGCAACGCATCATCACAACGCATCATCAAGAGTGGAATAATTGACACACTTCCCATACGCATTTGCGGCGCAGGCTCAGACAACATGGCAGGACTATGATGTTGCCTTAGACTGATCAGCCCTTTGTGTGGCCTGCCGATTGTTGAATTCTTTTTTTTTTCAAGGGGTTGCTAGCACAGGCCCCTGGGGGTGAGCATTTGAATTGGTTTGTCAGACCTAATGACTTGAGCCCGTTTAATCACAATCTAATTGGATATCCGTGGAATCTGCAATCTCGTTAAGGCATTAGACTGGCCCGATGCAAACGTGCGTCACGCCTGCCGCAGAGAAAACCAGGCACGAGAGAGAGAGAGAGAGAAAAAAAAAAAACGACCAAGATTGAGAAGAGATTGAAAAGAGAGAGAAAAAAGAAATTGAGCTGAAGTTGCAGAGTTTGAAGGGACACTTCCTATTAGTGTCTGCCTCCACTCCCAGAAGTCTGGATGGCACTTGGCCCCCTGACTACACTTAAGCAGGATGAGAGGATGACCAGCGTGTCCTGCACTCTAGACCACACCCCTGCTGCCCGTAGGCCTCTCCATGACCATAATCTGACTTTAAAGCTCAAAGCGCAAGAGCCAATAGATCCACCACACTAGGGTGGCTGGTTGGCTGGTTGGCTGGTTGGCTGGTGGGTTGACTGATGATGGATGAAGGGGGGCGTTTGAACCAGAGGAGAGGATGTTGAGGAAATGGCCTTTTTTACTGTGACATCATGCAGTCATGGGTAAGCGGTTAGGGCGTCAGACTTGTAGCCCGAAGGTTGCAGGTTCGACTCCCGGCACGCCAGGTTGGTGGGGGAAGTAATTAACCATTGTTCTCCTCCATGACTGAGGTACCCTGAGCATGGTACCGTCCCACACTGCTCCCTTGGGGCGCCATTGGGAGCTGCTGCCTTGCACTGGTGAGGCATAAATGCAATTTTGTTGTGTGCAGTGAACACTTGTATGCTGTGGAGTACTGTGTCACAATGACAATGGGAGTTGGAGTTTCCCAGGTGGGCTTTCACGTCACTTCATTGCAGTAGATTGCATTTACAGGAGGGAGCAGTTATTCTGGGCCTAGAATTGGGTATACCCCATATATTGTATGCATTCAAAGGGTGGGGGGTCTTTTCAGCTGATTTTGGCCTGGTCAAAGCTGTCAGCATGGCCCTAATTATAAGCAGGTATAGAGTTGCATCCCGTGCCATAGACATAAAAATACATGCCACAGCTTTCTATCAGGTTTTATGAAAACGGTTGTTGTCCATACCAAGGGCAGGGTCACAGCCGCAAATTGGGCAGGGGTGGGGCGTAGCAGCAGATTGTGGGCACTTTGTATAATCGGTGCCCCCCCATGCCATATATCTACATAAATGGGACTGTGTGGGGGCCCCCTATATACATGGGGCCCTGGTGACTCCTGAACGACACCTCTGCGCGTGGGTCAATGGAGATATACACGAGTTACACAGGTTGGCCAAAAAAGTCCCCACCAAAACAGGTCACGCTCAATAACATGTTACTGGACTGACTTTACTTTGATTAGCTTTGATTAGCGCATTGTTTGAATAAACCTCTGCAATGCCTGGATATATTTCCAGTTGTTTAGAGCTGCAGTTAAGGTTTTGCATTGATGTTGGTAGAGTTTGAACACTGTGCAAAGCCTTCTCCAGTACATCCCAAAGATTAAGGGCAGTCATGGGTAAGCGGTTAGGGCGTCGGACTTGTAGCCCAAAGGTTGCTGGTTCGACTCCCAACCCGCCAGGTTGGTGGGGGGAGTAATCAACCAGTGTTCTCCTCCATCCTCCTCCATGACTGAGGTACCCTGAGCATGGTACCGTCCTGCCGCACTGCTCCTTAGGGGCGCCATTGAGGGCTGCCCTCTTACACAGGTAAGGCATAAATGCAATTGTGTTGTGTTCAGTGTTCAATTGTGTGCTGTGTCACATTGACAATGGGAGTTGGAGTTTCCCAATGGGCTTTCACGCTTTCACGAGATTCTCAATGGGGTTGACATCTGGACTCTGGGGTGACCAATCCATGTATGTGAATTCATGTGATCCATGTAAAATCCAATCCATGTGTGAAAATGATGTCTTGCCCTCCCTGAGCCACTCTGATGCAAGGAATTGCATCTTCATTTATTAAAAACCATGTCAAAAGACACATCCCTTGGTGATGTAAAATATGTAAATAAGTCTGGTTGGGAAGGGTCAAATCATGGGCATCATCAATGTTTGAAACGTTTGGCATCAGTATATGCTCATCGAATGTGCTACCTAACTGACTACCTAAATATGAATGAACAGAAAATTCCATCAATCACTACATTTACATGATGTTTTTAATTCCGAATTAATAATTCAGAATTAAATAGTTTGGTGGAGTTTACTTTGATCTTTAATTCTGAATTAAGAGGTGTTTTACATGACATTTTCAAAGCGGAATTAACCTTTATTCAGAATTAAAGACAGTTAATTCAGAATTAAATGTCTCATGTAAACGTAGCAATTAAACTAAGGGGTGTAACGCGCTCAACTCAAACAAAGTGAACAACTGGGTGCTCATTCCTCGAGAATATACTGTCGGGCAACACTGAAGAAGGTTAACCCCGAAACGTCTGACGGGCAATAAACCACAAAACTTGAGTTGTGCTGTCCTGCTCTTTATTTAATTCATGTAAACGTAGCAAATGTTTTTCTTGTCCATATGACACAGGGCATATTACAAGATGACAATAATACCAAGAATCATCAGCCTCAAACTTTGAAAAGAATCCTTTTTACACTTGGATTGGCCTCCAGAAGACCTCGTCCTCTGTGAGGATTGTGGAGAAGGCCTTAAACAGTGTTCAAACTACCATAATCAGTACAAGGTCTTGGTGAAAACTTAATGCAACACTGAAAGGAAAAACATCCAGGCATTGCAGACATTTCTTGACACAACACAACACCATACAGTGTGTGGCATAATGAAAGCCAAAGATGGTCCGAATAACATATTAGTGTGTGACCTTTTTTTGATGGGGACATTAGCCACACTATGTATTATGAAATCTTTGCATAACAATCGTGGTTGTTGCTGCTGGAGTTGTTGCTGTTGTTGTATTATTTGCTGTTTAGATTTAGTTTAAAATGCTATACAATATTGAATGCCAGAAAATAAATCTGGACAAGAAATGTGTTATTTTTACTTATAGACAGCATTACCGTATAATATATCTTGGTCTATATATTGTGAGGAAACACTATGTGTGTCCTTTTGATATACGCTCAAAATCACATATTTTATTAATATTCCCAGAAACCCATAGTTAAGCCTCCACTAACCCAAACACTTTGCCACACCGACTAGCCACTCACCCACATACAGTACTTATACAGGCCTACCTACCTCCTGTATGTGTCTACCAACTGTACTTACCCTGTGCTCTCAGAGAGGGTAAACAGGCTCAATCCCCTTATCCGATTGGTTTAGAGTCTAAACTTTAGACTTCACTGTCTTCCCGTCAAGACACCATAGTTCAGTGACACACACACACACACACACACACACACACACACACACACACACACACACACACACACACACACACACACACACACACACACACACTCATGCACACTCGCGTGTGCATTCACACATGCGCACACACACCTACACACACACACACACACACACACACACACACACACACACACACACACACACACACACACACACACACATGCGTGCACGCGCGCACGCACACACACATGCGCGCATGCACACATGCGCGCACCCACACACGCACGCACACGCACACACATGCACACACATGCACACACACACACACACACACACACACACACACACACACACACACACACACACACACACACACACACACACACACACACACACACACACACACACACACACACAGTCACACACACACACACACACACACACACACACACACACACACACACACACACACACACACACACACACACACACACACACACACACACACAATGACATAATTGTTTACCATTTGCAGACATTCATGTCAACCTTGGTTTTACCTTATTTTCTGCCATGATTTTTTATGATTAGTAGAATAGGAACGTACATAGTCAAACTACACTATTTTAATCAGCACAAACTTAGGGGTCAATGCACTCAATTGCACTCTTTTCAGTTTCCTGTCCATAACCCTTTTCGGATGATTAAAAACGCATTGCCACAGAGTGTCACATGCCCATTCCCTACTCCCACCCTAAATGACTGCTGGTGAGCTGGCCAACAAACTTCTCATATTTTCCTCCACATATGCTAAAGAGGAACTGAAGTTTTCGTCCCGCTTCAGCACGAGTCTGTCATGTGCCGGAATGTCAAGTCGAAGAGGCATGACTTACGGGGAAAAGTTGCCACCATGTCTTTGTTTCTTGTTGCTACCTTGCAACATCCGTCAGACATATCAATTCCACTTGGGTTGTGTACCTTCTGTCACTTACTGTGCTCTCTCTGTCTCTCTCTCTCTCTCTCTCTCTCTCTCTCTCTCTCTCTCTCTCTCTCTCTCTCTCTCTAGTCTCTCTCCTTCTTCTTCTAAATCCAGCTTAATGAATACTGACAGAAGAAGGCCTCAGTACTTCCTGACGGGCTATGTGGTAACGAGCTCGGGGGGTTGGGGTGGGGTGGGGTGGGGGCGTGACAGACAATGCAAAGGCTCTCTCCACCTCTAAACTCATTCAGCCTCTTTTTCACCTTTTGAGAACCCCCATTTCCAGGGACTGGTGCAGACGCCACGACACACTCAGCCCAGTGCAGGAGTTCCAAATGTTTTCATTTTTAAACAGATGAACATTCACAATCAATTGCTCTTTATTGTAATGACACCCAGTTGCCCTTGACAGAGTTGTATAATGTAAAAGTAGAAGTAATCTCACAGACAGTGCATCTATATCATTCGGCCAAGACACTGTGAAATAACTGGTGTGTAAACAATGGACAGATTGTGCAATGGTATTGTAATTGCATCAGTACATCTAGCCTTTCTACTTTGTAATTCTACTGTATAATTACCTGTCTGGAGAGGGCTGCTGTGCTTCATGTGTTGAACCAGCATATTGAAAAGGAATATTGTGGCGCAAATTAGGGTAGGGCCATACTATACAAAACAAGGTAAGGCCTTCTAGATCAGCCAAAGGAAAAGTTCAAAGAACGAAGGTAAGTCTCACACTAAAAAACAGAACCAGCATATGAAATTCACTTTGCTTTCTGCAGAGTGTGCATTTTTGTGCTGATTTGAGTTAGCTCAAGTATACGGTCGGCAAGCCTCTCAGTTCCCGTGGGATACCTCAGTTTCAATTCTTCGATAATGGATTAAATAGAAAACAGTGTTTAAATATCAACCAGCCATCTCGCTCGTCTGCCTTGCGGAAATGTGTGGAAGACTTTGTGGAAGATACGTGATTTTTTTTCTACGCTCTTTTGTCTATTAACAGAATTCCCAAGTGGACAGTCACTCTCGGCTTCCAAATTAGGCCACTGGTGCTCTTCCTAGTGCAGACGGGAGCCTATTGGGAGGGCAAGGACTGATTACTGCACGGGCCTACCAGGCCCAGGCGCAGGGGCCCATGAGTTAAGGTGGCCCTGAAGCCCACGCCTCCGTATTTCCATTCTCATATTGCGTTTAAATGACAATTTCAACAACGGAATTTTCCTATTGTCTCATGGAACAAACCACCATCCCCCAACAACATAGGGCTTCAAACATCCGGCTTAAACCCTGAACTCTTTTTGTAAACTAGCAAAAACCCTTTGAAGGGGGGCTTTTCTTGTTGTCTACCCCAGGGGCCCTTGGAGCCATAGTCCGTCCCTGCAGACATGCCATTATATAACACTTTGCTCCAGTTCATTTGTTTACACTGGTGGAAAGGAACTGTGTCAATTAATGCACAAGTGGATCAGTGCGGGAGTCAAGGTCGCCGATTGGGTGTGTGCGAGAGCTTTCGACGGCCAATCAGGCGAGATCGACCGGACCGGTTTCCTGGAGGCTGGCGAGAGGCCCGTTAGTGTGAGGTCCTAAGGTGCTGGAAGGGATTGGAGAGTGACGTGGGTCGTGTCGTGTTGTGTGTGTGCCCTCTCACAGACCTCTGAGCCCTTACGTATACAGTACGCATATACACTACACTACGCACACACACACACACACACACACACACACACACACACACACACACACACACACACACACACACACACACACACACACACACACACACACACACACACACACACAGTGTCATAGTATTGCTCGCTCTCTCTCTCTCTCTCTCTCTCTCTCTCTCTCTCTCTCTCTCTCTCTCTCTCTCTCTCTCTCTCTCTCTCTCTCTCTCTCTCTCTCAAGTAGGGCAAGTATGGGCTGAGGTATCACTGTCAGTGCAGGGATGAGATCAGCACACTAGAACATCAACCTAATGACATTTCCACAGGAGGTGTAGGCTGTAGCGCTTGCACTAGCATTCACGTTTTCTTGGAGGCTAATTGACATTTTATTCTCAGGTACTGCACTGTCAAATGACCAGCAAAACATTGCTGTAATGACAGCTTTCAGTCAAAATCAGTAGAGTTTGCCACATTATACATTAATGTAGCATACACTGTATCCAACCTCGAATAGTGAAGAGCCACAATGATTCTGGTTGTCTGGTGTGTGTGCAGAATTGTTCTGAAGAATGAATATTCACCTTCTCCATGCATTCCAATAGCATGAACAAAAAATAATACCTACCTGTAAATGCCAGGTGGCTTTTATAACATGACCTATTTTTTTTACGAAAACTGAAGTGGCCTACTTGCGCATTCAATGATTGCATATGCGTACCTACATATGTAATATGGATGGAGACATGCTTTTAAAGTGGGTAAAAGAAAAAATAGAGTATATCAGGGGGATTTGAAGCGGGACATTCTTACTTAAAGATATTTATATATATAAAAAAATACCCAACAATCAAAATAATGGGGAAAAAGTCAGTGAGCTGAACCAGTCTGTGGGCCTGTACTGGAACAATAACTGGACATATTCATACAGTAAACATATACAGGGTATCCCAATAAAGTATATACACACTTTGAATAATTATAATGTGTTCATTGAAATTCATGTAATATGCCATGTGAGAAAGAATTTACAGACATCATGTTATTATTTTATCACTGCCCTAAAGCGGACAGACACCCATTCTGGTCCATGCATTGTTGACAGCATGAATCACGCACAATTTTCCTGGAGAATTGTGGAATCACTTCCAGCAACTGGTGCAAGATGCAATAGACAAGATCCAAGATGTTTTATTGCCATGCATGCAATTTCATTCAGCAGTGAAAAGTTTTGTGCTCAAAAAGTCCCAAAAAGGTATAAAAAGTCTTCTAAAAAATTCTTCTAAGGTTAAAAAAATATGTGAAAAAGAATTCAGTGACACGGCTGTTGTCTAGGGCACTTCATGGCAGTTCAGCATCCCAGTGACCTGTGGGAAACAGCAGCCCCTGAGTCTGTTGGTGTGGACGCGCATACTCATGTATCTGTGGGCAGATGGTAGCAGACAGAGTGAAGTGTGTGTGACTCGGGTGGTGTGGATCAGACATAATCAGATCAATGTTGCCAGATCTTGGGAGAAAAATAAGCGACTGGTGTCCGGATAACCAGTCCAAAATAAGCGACTAAAGTCTTAAAAAAAAAAAAAACATGGAGTATGTCATCAGTCGCGTGCCTTGTCAGAGACGACCTCTTTGAGCAACTACTTAAAAAGAAGCCCGAAGTCACTTTTAATATGTGGTATTGGCAACCTTGGACATAATGTGTTTGGCTTTCTTTACACATTGTTGGTTATGAAGGCAGTGGATGCTGGGCAACTCAGTTTTACAGTTCTCTCAGAATAGCTTAGCTGTAGCCAAGTGGACTTGTTTTTGCACCTTGAAATAGAAACCCAGTTGCCCACAACATCTCTTTAATCACTCCCCAGCGCTTCAGTGTTCAGTGCTGTTGTTTAGCAGCAAAAGACACAGCTCTGAAAAGTTGCAGAGTTGCAAAGTTGAAGAAATTACCAATAGATGTACAATCATGTTATAAAACGATAGACTTATACAGTATAGTCTGTATACAACACACACTGGGAAAGTTGAGAATCGTTTTGCTTTTTTGCCTTGACAGTTTTGTAATGCCTGCTGAATAAATAATGGTGTGGATAAGCCCTTCCTTCCCTGTGTGTGAGTGGTGGTGTTATACAACCAAGGTGAATCGGTCACTTGGATGAAGGGTAGACAGACAGCTTACAGTGCCGGCATGCACAAGTACTGCCCCCTATAGGTAAGATATATGAAGAGGTAGTAGTTAATACACCGCGCTCTTCCGTGTGGTGCGTCTCCAGTTGAATAACCTTGAAGGTGAAAAAGTGGATCGCACTCGGGTTCTTCTTTTCTTCTTTTTTATTTACATAGCAGCAGAAGTGTAGACAAACGTTTCGGCTGTTGCCTTCGTCAGTGTCTCTGACGAAGGCAACAGCCGAAACGTTTGTCTACACTTCTGCTGCTATGTAAATATAAAGATATATGAAGAGGACATATGCCCTTGAATTGTTGTACTGATAATGCTATTCAAATGGACCATTTACGATGGGTAGCCTAATATTATCTAAAATTAATTTCAATAGATTTCTGAAATTCTGAAACACTGAGTATGTTTTGCATCCGATTATATATGTTTTACAGTCTTTACAGAAAGGCTAAATGGAAAAAAACCTGGATCACAGTGTTAGAGTGCATAATTTGTTTTATTTACAAGATGATTCATTCATACAGCAGGTAAACATTTATTCCCATTGCAGACAACGGTACTCTTTGCCTGTCCGCAGTTCTGCTTTTTAACTTCTCCATTGAAATAAATCAATAGGAATTTTAAAACAAAACATCCCTTGATCAAACGCAGAGATGTCAAAACAATAACAGCAATAAAGAAAACTATGTACAGGTTATGTACAAATTGTATGCATTTTCCATAATATCTGTGTTGGAGATACATAGTATGCAGGGGGAAATGGGGCAGGAGGCAGAGATGAGGAGAGTGAGTCAGAATCGGTTGTTGTGAGTAAGGATAGACCGATATATATATCTGTATTGGTATCGGGCCGATATTTGCATATTTTAAGTATATCGGTATCGGCCGATACGCGTGTGGTTTTGGTCGATACGCAATATTTATTATTTTATGTAATTCTGTTTTTTTTTAAAAGCACCAAGACACTTAATTGTTTTTATTACTTGATTGTTAGACATTACTTGATTGTTAGAGTGGGTGTTTACATGTTACAAGTTCTACCTCAATTTGATAATGTTAAAGGATTGTTTTTTTTTAACTTGAGACCTGGAATATTTTTCATTTTTTTTAACTTTTTTTAAAACCCATATCGGAATATCGGGTATCGGAATCGGCCATGGGTGATGGAAAAAAATCGGTATCGCATCGGCCATTAAAAAACCTGTATCGGTCGACCCCTAGTTGTGAGTGTTTTTTAGTGGCAGAGCTCTCTAAACTGTCTTAACTGTGTGTGTGTGTGTGTGTGTGTGTGTGTATGTGTGTGCATGCATTCGTGCGTGCGTGCGTACGTGTGTGTGTGTGTGTTTGTGCGTACGTGTGTATGTGTGTGTGTGTGTGTGCGTGAACATGTGTGTGTGTGTGCGTGCGTGCGTGCGTACGTGTGTGTGTGTGTTTGTGTGTGTGTTTGTGTGCGTGCACTTGCGTGCGTGCGTGCGTGTGTGTGTGTGTGTGTATAACAAGAGCACCCAGAGATGGCACCCTGAGAGAACAGAGGGAGAAAAAGAAGCCAAAAGCGACAGTTGTTTTGGACACCAATGGCTTACATGGAGGAGTCACGCCATTACAAATGTGAGGATGCAATGTGCTTTCGCTAATCACATGCACAGGATTTTTGATAAGGCTATGTCCTCTGACAGTGAATCTGTGGCGATTTTTTTTATGTAAGAGAGTTATTACTTCTTGTACTACTTGTAAAATCAAAATCGTGATGTCAATGTTTTTCTTGGAGGGTTTTATACCTTTATTTGACAGGATAGTTTGCGATGGTGACAGGTAGTGAGTGGGAGAGAGAGATGGGGGAGGATCAGGAAGTTACCTCGGGTCGGAATCGAACCCGAATCCCTGGCGTGAGAGTGCAGTGCCCTACCGTCTGAGCCACAGCAGACTCAATGTTAACGACTTTTATTTTCAATGAAAACACGTCTTCTGTAATGCATGTATGGCACTCCTCCAAACATAAATATATGTCCATCTCTGTCTTCTCATCTCATGTTTTATGTCCCTGTCGGTCACAATGATGACTACACGAGTCCGAAGTACGTGGTGATCCAGCTACGCAGTAACACTTTGCAGTGTTAATTCAATACTTATAAAGTGTTGAATTAACAGCAAAACTGGGGTGCATTTCTGGAAAGCGTAGTTGTTAGCAGTTAGCAACTTTGGTAGTTGCCAATGGGAAATTGCATTGCAACCAACAAAGTAGCTAAGACAGTTAGCAACTACGCTTTCCAGAAATGCACCCCTGCGTTTGTGCATTATGGTCCTCTACTGTGTAGTCGTGGTGAGCTCCTTCTCGCAGACGAAGCGCCAGTGCATGTCGCAGGGCGCGTCGTACCAGCTTTTGGTTGGGATGCGACTTAACACCTCTGTCTTCACAATGTAGCCACAGTCCTCATTGATGTGATTATTGGGCTCCCCGTCCTCCCAAAACCTGACATGGAAGGGGAAAAAAGATAGCATGAGAGAAAAGCTGATACAAGGCTGTTCCACTGACGTTTTGCTGACATGTATGCTGCTGTCATGTTGCTTCCCAACATTGTAAAGTAGGCGATGTTCATATCAACCCATTGATGCCTAAAGCACCTGCAAAAAAACGCCTGCTGAATGCCTAAGCCCTTGTTGGGATAGTTGCCCTCAGCCTATAAAAAACCTAAATATCTCAGCCTCTGATGTGCATAAAAAATGAGATAAGTTGCATTTAAACCCCAAGACCCTCGTCTTGCATTAGAATGTGTTCATTCAGCTGTAACATACCCACATTTGAAATAAAAAGCTAAAATCTCAAGAGCCTGAATGCAGCGTATATGTAGCTGCAACATGATCTCCAAAAATTCCGTGCTCCTGGACACGGATGTTAAAGGGACAGTTTGGTCAATTTCAACATGCAGTTGTATTGCTCACGCTACCCTTGACTTGTCAGTACCTGGTGATGCCACATTTTGTGGCTCAGCCCTTTCCGAGATATGAGCAATTCTAATGGGGGCAGCGTTTGTTTACATTTTTTTTTAAATGAAACATAGGCCAACTCCAAATATTTTCCCAAAAGGTACTGCTGTTTGCTAGTTGTCTGCTGATGTTTTATAACCTTTTGGATGTTTTTGGGAATAAATAAAAATGTTTTTTTGAAATGTAAACAAAGAGCTGCCCCCATTACAATGACCAGCATCTCGGAAACGGCTGAAGAAGAAGAAAAAAAATCTCAGGCACTGACAAGTCCAGGGTAGTGTGAGCATTACAACTGCATGTTGAAATTGACCAAACTGTCCCTTTAAGGACACGAAATCCGTGTCCAGGAGCACAGATTTTGCCAAAATTCCGTGCTCCTGGACACAGAATTATTTTCCGTGATATACGCACGGAAGTGCTCTCTCTAGGTATACTCCCATAGCTCTATGTTTCCACAGTCTTGTGTTTTCCTCAGGATTTTTCTAATTTTAAATACTTTTTCTAAAAAAAAAAAAACATTTCTTACTGACAGGTTAGGGTTAGGGATTGTTTTGGTCTGGGCACAGCTAGTTTTCTTTCATTCATTATATGAATTTGATAGCCTAGCAACCAACTGGAAAAGGTATTTCTCAAAAATATGTCTTTAATGACAGGTTAAGGTTAGGGAATGTTTTGGTCAGGGCACAACTTAAATTGCTATACCATTATGTTGTTTAGGATTAGCATTTGGTATGTATTTTCTAATGATAGAGTTACACAGTGCTGTGGTAATAGCCTATAGAAAGCACTTCCGTGTGCCCATCACGGAAAACAATTCCGTGTCCAGGAGCACGGAAAACAATTCCGTGTCCAGGAGCACGGAATTTTGGCAAAATCCGTGCTCCTGGACACGGATCTCGTGTCCTTAACATCCGTGTCCAGGAGCACAGAATTTTTGGAGATCAGGCTGGTAGCTCCTGAGGCACCAAAGGTCAAACAACATATGAGTCATCAAGCTAAAAGGGGTTAATGAAAAATGATGTCATCTTGACTGTTAATCTATTGACACAAGGCTTATGTTTTTGATGTTACCGGAATGGCAAGTTGTAATGCATCACTAAATGCACTGTGTTATGCCACAGTAGTGTAGTACTAGGGCAGTAAAGTCTTTTCACTGACTATTGAATATGTATGTTGTACAAGAATGTACAAGTAAAAGAACTTTGCTTCACAGAGGCTCTCAATTTTGTTTTCCTCAGGATATCAACATTTGATTGGCACTGTTGTTTTACACTACTTTTTTACACACTATTTCTGACTGCCTGAAACGTTCCCTTCCCTGCTGAAACTATCCAGAGGACAGCACTCTTTTGAACGTTTGGGGCTGAACATCATCTTCATCATCTAATGTCAACATTGTGGGCAAATAAATAACTCAAAATCTGAGTGCTGTCACTTGTCTCTTTTAATTAGCCTTTGCATTAACAGTATATGTTTGATTTACTCTAGAATCCAATCACCCCATGCACAACTGAAACTATAATGCTGATGGCGGCAAGACAAACAAAAAGAAATGATGAGCAAGCATGTGCATTGAGACAGCATTGAGACAGCATTGTCCTTATTTGAGGAACACGGGACAACAAGAAGGGGAAGTGAGTGTGAGTTTGAGGTGCAAAAACAGACAAAGAGGGAACATAATAAGAGGTTATGCAATTCAATATTAGGAACACTAAATACACATTAGAACAGCAAGACCACTGGCATGAAAAGGAAGACTTGGAGGTAATATCCTTATGTGCATGTATTGTACCAGTGACTGTCAACCTGTGGGCCGGGGCCTGATGGGTCTTGCAAGTATTCCAAGTGGGCCTTGAAATACATTTCTAAAAATCAAAATAATGTGTGTGTGTGTGTGTGTGTGTGTGTGTGTGTGTGTGTGTGTGTGTGTGTGTGTGTGTGTGTGTGTGTGTGTGTGTGTGTGTGTGTGTGTGTGTGTGTGTGTGTGTGTGTGTGCATGTGTGTGTGTGTGTGTGTGTGTGTGTGTGTGTGTGTGTGTGTGTGTGTGCGTGCGTGTGTGTCTGCGCGTTGCAGTGTGCTCCTGTGTCCTCACTTACCCTCCGACCAGTTCGGTGCCGTCCACCCAGTGCCACTTCCCCTCCAGTTTCTCATCTGTGATGCCAAACCAGTAGGCTCTCCAATGGCCACGCCTCAGCCGCTCCCAGATAAACGTCTACAAGCCAGACACAAAGACATATCAGAGCTGCAGAGAAATATCATTGCGGGTTCAGATGCAAGAAAGCATTTTCAGAATGATTAATAATAACTCCCAAATATGACCTCTATAAGCTAGATGCAAAGAAACAGCAGTGCTGTGGCTACATGCTGTACAGTGTCGGGCAGTAATGCATTACAAAGTAATTAATTACTGTAATGCATTACTTTTTGCTGTAATTCAGTAATGTAAGGCATTACAGGGCAAACATCTGTAATATTTACCTAGTTACAATGCTAAATAACTTAAGTCACAATTACATTACAATGACATAGCTTTTAGTGGTATTCAGTGTGGTGGGTCAGAAAAAAGCTATTCCTGAACCTGGTAGTTTTTAGTCTGCATGCTGCCAAAAACACCTCCTGGATGGGAGGTGAAAAAGTCATGACTCATTAGCTTGATTTACACTGAAATAAATGACCAGATCCATATTTAGGCCCACAGTTCTTTTGGCGAAAGTAACAAAAGTAATGCAAAAGTAGTGTAATGCCTTACTTTTTAAATATAGTAATAGTGTAGTGTAAGGGATTATTTTGAAAAGACAGTAACATGTAATCAGTAATGTATTACAGTTTTTGAGTAACTTGCCTAACACTGGTGCAGTAGATAATCATGAAGGGTCCGTGCAAAAAATGCAGAAATTAAAGGTGCACTGTGTAATATTTTCGGCAGTTTCTTTCCAGAATTTCATGCTGCCCATCCACAAATGTTGCCCTTTTCACAAATACTTACCAACACCATCAAATTCATTCAAATACATTATGACTGGGAAAGTTGCATTTTCCATACATGAAAAGGTGAATCTTCTCTGTGTCTGCCATTTTGAATGTCCAGAAATAGATAGGCCTATTTCTTAGCTGCAAAATGTAGTGTCATTTGGTCATACTAATAAATAGTTGCTTATTATTTAGGAAATATTCATGAAAAGATCTAATTTGGCAATACAGCACAGTTTCAATGAGCAGCTTGCAATACCTACCCTGGCCACCGTCCTACACAGTGCACCTTTAAGCTTCATTCATGGTATTTCCAAAACCTCTTTCCACACACTAAGAAGCTTGATAGGTGTCTCGCATTGAAAGTCAACGTTCGGACAAAGTGCAGTGTGCAAGTGAAGAGAAATAGCCTGGCTAAAATCTATCAACAAACAAACACATGGCATACCTGCTCTTCCGCGGTGTGGATGATGGCCAGGTGCCCACCTTTCCTCTGGCAGTACCGCTGGCTGTCCGGCCAGTCTCGCGTGTCCTCGGAGATGTAGTAACAGCTGTCGATGAAGCGGTGCCAGCCGTCGGGGCACTCGGTGTCCTCGACCGCCTTTGGGGTCGGGGGCGCTGGGGCCACCGTGGTGAGTGGGCCGAAGGCGTCCTCTGGTGAAGAGGAGCAATGAAATAACAACAACTATCAGCATGAGCGTCAACGAGTGTGAGCAGAAAACGGCAGCTTTACTGTAATGTCATACTACAGTGAGAATGAGAGAGAGAAAGAGAGAGAGGGAGAAAGAGAGAGAGAGAGAGAGAGAGAGAGAGAGAGAGAGAGAGAGAGAGAGAGAGAGAGAGAGAATGGAAGAGAGAGAAAAGAAAACACATTGGATTGCCGTGTCTTGCTAGTACGCTGCAAAGCAGAATCACCCTGTTCAACACACTGCCTTCACCCATTTTCACAAACACACTCTTTGTTTACATAGTTAGGATTTCAGTGGGCGGACATTTGGGTAAATGCTGATTAAGTTGAGCCAGAGACCTGTTTCCTTGTTTTGTCTTTGCCAATGAACTTGGCCGTTTACTTTTAGAGAGTTCTGGAAGGAATTAATTACACCCCCTCAACCCCCCCCTGTTCCCCAATGTGCTCCACGGGAAGACAAGCCACACTTGGGTGCACACAGGAACTCTCTTCATTTCCCAAGAATTCAAATTTCCTTTCCTTTCATAAAGGACTTAGTTGTCTATTCATTGTCTCATCATTGTCTATTTTTATCAGATCAGTTCATGGTTTTCTTTCATTCATTCAAAAACACAGCAATAGATATAGGAAGCAATAAACCGTACTGTATGTTTCACACTCACACATGCACGCACGTACGCACACACACACAAACACATACACACTACAATGTCGTCCTTGTATTGCAAACAACAATCATTTTGATTGAAATGATTTCTCTGTTTTCCATGTTAGTCACTGACATCTGCAAATCATTCAAGTGTTCTTGGAAGAGAGAGAGAGACAGAGAGAGAGACGGAGAGAGAGAGAGAGACAGAGAGAGAGAGAGAGAGAGAGAGAGAGAGAGAGGGAGAGAGATGGCTCCTAACATCAGGGGGTTGAGCAGCGTTAGCTAACCTCTGCTCCAGTTTGAGGACTGAGGAGGGAGGCTAGCGGAACTAGTGCTAAGTTGCACCAGGTGTCATAGCATGATCAAAAAGAGTCTGTTTCATTTAGACGCACCCACGCATGCATGCACGAACCCATACATGCACTGACAATGCAAAATGTCCTTACAATTTCCCTCATGATTCATAGAACAAAAGCCTGATGAGATACACTTAGACGCAAGTGTGCCAATAATGCTAGAAAGACAAAACTATCGTTTCGTAATTGCCACAGTGTTGCGCTGTTTAGTTCTTCAGAAACAGAATTAGGAATGGAAATAGAAAATGCCACATCTGCAGGCAAAACGACTTTCAAGGTGTGCCTCTTTCAGAGAAAACCTCCCTGAGGACATTGGCACTAGTTGCCAAACGTTCAGGTAACGGATGCCAACAAGCAGCTTAGTTAGCAACGACTAATGATCAAGAAACACACCCCAGCATGACCTTGGTTAGATTCACACTATCATACAAGAATAACAAACAACAAGAACAAAATGAAATATTACAAAGTTCTTACCGAAATCTTTGATCTTTTCTTGCAGGGCACTGTTCTCTGCCTCCAGTCTCTTCTTCTCTTCTTCCAGTGTCTTTCTCCCCTCCTCCAGTACCTTCTTCTCTGCATACAGTGTCATTTTGTCCTCTTCCAGTGCGATCTTGCTCTGCTCCAGTGTGGCCTGTTCCTCTAACAGTGTTTTCTTGTCCTCTTCCAATGTGTTCTTGTTCTGCTCTAGTGTCGTCTTTTCCTGTTCCAGGGTTTTGATTTTCTCGGTCAGCTCCGTGATGTTCATGGGATTGGCTTGCCGTTGGCTTTGTGCAGGGTCTGAGGCCACCTCTGAGGCTGCTCGACCTACAGAATATAAAAGAAAGAGGCAGGAAAATGTATTAGAGATATATTAGATATGGTCCTGCCGTGGCCTAACGTAGGGCATTGGGTTACTACGCCGGCGACCCTGGTTTGATTCCAGCCCGCGTCATTTGCGTCTCTCTCTCACCACTCGTTTCCTGTCTCTCCTCCACTGTCCTGTCAAAATGAAAGGCAAAAAGCCCTATGAAATATTTTTGAAAAAGAAATATATTATATATATATATACATGTATATATATTAGACCATGTTTACAGATATATTTTTGGGCCTTTTGATTACACGTTAACAGAGTTTTGGAGTTTGGAGTGGAAGATCCGGGCCATCTCAGAGCCTCTTCGACATACTAAACTACAAGATATAGAAGAAAGAGGTGGTGGCACCACACACATGCATCACTTATTGGCTAGCTACAGGAAAGGAAACGTGGACTTGGGGATTGAAGAGGTGCAGGTGTCTCTGTGCATACTTTTAAGTATCCAGCTCAAATAATGCTCAAAATCCCGCTCAAAATGTAGATTTTTACCATGTATTATATTCACAAACAAAAGCCCAAGTTGCTGTGCAAGGTCAGAGGTACAGCTATGAACTGCAGGTCCCACTGACAAAAAGCTATTTTGGGAACGCACCCCAACCTTATCCAAATAGACCTCTGGGAGCCCTTATGAAGTTCCGGGCCCCCTTGTCGTGTCAATGTGAGCCTCCCATTGAGCTGAGCTAGTGAGCCATTACAAGGCACTACAGGAGCAGTTAGAGTTCACATTGGGCTATGTTAACACCGTACCATACGGGCTGCTCATCTCGATCTCAACAGAATAACCCTTCCACCTCCCAAGGGTATAGGGCCGAGTTAGGTTTTAAGGAATTACAACAATTCCATCCTCTGACTCTGGGAATCTGAGTAAAAGGCATGCCCCTTAATTTGGTAGCCTATTTAGATTGGGGTTTTGACAGTGGGTCTAACTTGTGGATGAACAATGGTTTTTGAAGTCTTACTCTTTATCCTGTGTACAGTATTAATTGGGTATGGATTTGAGCTATGTTAACAGGCGATTCTGCTCTACAAATCAAAGTGCAGTAACAACTTGTCAAAATTGAGTTAGACTGAAAATGGGCTTCATCACACACTCTTTTATCTTGTGACTAAGCTTTATGGTCCAAATGTGTCCCTGTTTTAGAGGTATCGCCATGCCAAATGTGCAGTAACTACAGCCTACTACTAAGCTTTAGAGGCATTTTTCTCCATTTCAAAGTTGGCGTAGTTATGGCACTTTGCCTTTGCAGGGTAGTATTGGTATCTCCTCTCATGATGGGAAGGAGCCCATCTCGACGGCCGAACACCCCCCCTGAATTCTCCTGATCCACCCCCAGACCCCTTAGCTGCTGCCCCGCTGTGCAACATGACAGCCAACATTTTGGGACTGCACTGCACTGCACGCTTGAGCAGCGGAGCAAAGTGCTGTTATCAGGCAGCACGGCAGATGACCTGTTTGCCGAAGTGGGGGAATTCAAACAGCAGCAGGGCCAAATTTACACTGCAGCTTCCAACAGTCTGGGTTACATCAGTGACTCACAAGCTGTGTCTTGAACACATGTGTAAACAGTGGAAAACGTGCATTTTGGGAAGTTGTTTTGCGGATGGAGAGAACGAGAGAGAGAGAGAGAGAGAGAGAAAGAGTGAAAGAGACAGAGAGAGAGGTCTGAAGCTCTATTATGCAATACTGTGCATACAAGCATGCTTATAAAGCAAATTTGAATCTGTGTGTGTGTGTGCATGTACGCGCGTGTGTGCGTGTGTGTTTTTAGGGGCGTGGGGTTGGGGCAGTACTAAGTACTAGTACTACCGTAACTCTTAACCAATGTGTCGATATGCTGATGATCAAAGGCCTTGCTGTGCACCACATGCACCGCAGGCTGTCTAGCTACTTCACACAAGGGGTCACGCAAACGTGGGACATGCAAACGTGGGTCTGCGCCAAATGCTTAAATTAATACCCATAGGCTACATGGCAACAATACATTACAATATAATATAAAGAGGGTTTCAGATGACTCAGAACTACACGATCTCATTGAGCATCACATGTTTCCTTTGAAAGAAGAGATCCCTATTATAAGTGTTTGTTATAGATGAACAATGACCAACCTCAACATACATTTATTGTCTTGTCTTGTTATGTCCTGTCCTGTTTTGTCAAGTATTGTCTAATGTCTGTGAGAGTGAGCCACACCAAAGACAATTTTCTGTTTCATGTGTTACAGACATTAATGCTTTATCTTATCTTATCTTACAACTTAGTTGTAATGTATTAGGCCTTCTAAAGTTAAAAAAAAATTGCAAACAGCAAAGCATTCCACAGGTGGATTGGTGTGTAGTAAGTTGTTCAAAAAAGACTGGAAAAAAAACCTGTTGTACTGTTATTGACTTCATGAACTATGAGAAATGTGTCTCTTCAAATGGCCTCCGCTTTCATTGTGCAATGCAATGCATAAGGCAAACTGACATGCCAATGCAACAGAATTTAGAGCAGAGCAGGACAAACTCTGGCTGGGTAGAGGCAGGGGACATCAAAAGTGATACTTCCATACAAAGCTCTAGGGCCAACAAAGTGTTACTGAAGTCCATACAGTAGGCTTCGGTATTCATCTAAATACATTTCATTATGATGAAATGAATGAATGAAATAGCCAACGAGTCCTAAGCGTACAGTATTTCATAATACAGAAGGCAGGCAAGTTGTTTACGACCTATTTGGCCCTTCGGTCAGTACTCTAACCAAATATGGTCATTGAGGCAAAATAATTAACCCCTTAGCGCAGAGCCTATGTTATAACCTTACTGCCACCAACATAGTAATGGCATTGTCATAATCTGTTCTCTCTGCTCTCTGTAATGTCATAGCAACGTTGTTATGATGTAGTTGAGTATTTTCAGCCAATAGTGAATGAGCCCACCGGTGACCCTATATCTGCAGTAAGAGGCTACCCACCTCTGTTTGAGCAATGCGTGGGTGAGGTTTAGCTTAGTTTTTTGTTTGTTTATTCAGTTTAGTTGACACAGAGACCATTGGGTAGGGTCTGTAATAATGTGAGGAGAGTTGATGAGAGTGAAAGTTACAAGGAGGGATAGTAGCGACTTTTCAAAACTTACGTTGTGAGCTTACAACCACAAGCGCCAGAAGCAGGATCACGCAGAGACCAGCCAGACATGCTGTGGCCAGTTTGAAGGGCTGCCTGGAGTTACCTCGTACTGGAGAGATATGAACTGAACACACACACACACACACACAGACACAGACACAGACACAGACACAGACACACACACACACACACACACACACACACAGACAGACAGACAGACAGACAGACAGACAGACAGACAGACAGACAGACAGACACACAGACAGACAGACAGACAGACAGACAGACACACACACACACACACACACACACACACACACACACACACACACACACACAGACACAGACAGGCACACACACACACACACACACAATGTGTTAGCACAAGTTATGTTCAATGAATTGTCTTAAAATTAATAATCCACGCTAAGTCTTATTATCTAAATAAAAAAAAACATTGCAATAGCCTAGTATGAAGGTCGACCTGTCATGAACTAACACAATCCCAATCCAGTAAAGACCTAAATAACTACATTTATTTTATTTTTTGCATTGTCGTGTCCATAATGTTGGAGGACACTAACTAAGTAGCCTACAACAGGTTTTTGTTTTTCAAAACGAGCTGATGTAAACAGTCTGACTTGGACTCAAATCACAGAACACCCATGCATAAACTGCAAAACAACGTAAAAGGCACGGACAATTATATAAAAAACACGGATTCAATAAAAGACAGAATAAACCAATTCATGCAGCCTGGAGACGAAATGCAAACATGCACGTCTAACTTGCAGAGTAAAACTATTACAATTGCGGTGTCAAATATGACTAAAGTAAGCTGCACCATTGCCACAAGGGCTGAACTTACCAACATGTGGTTCACGCACATCTGTCGTGTGGAGCTCATCATAGTGATTGTCCGAGTCGATAAGTTTCGAGTACATCCCTTCTGAAAACGTCGTGCCATTGTCCGCTGCCATAGCTCGCCCAATTCACTCTGAAGTGTCAGACGAAGAAGTTTGTGTGGATAGCAACGATTCTGCTCCCCCATTTATCTTCACAAATAATGCAGGGGTTGGCGGGGGAGGGATAAACTTTGGGCAGATGCCGGATTGGTTGAGCTTGACTTGGGGAGCATATTGCGCAAATGTCAGCCTCGCGCTGTCTGTTTACTGGAACAGACGCAACGTGTAAGCAGGAAAAGTGGAAAATGTGTCCCGAATCTCTTCCGACGACTTAATATAGGCCTACTTTTCACAATTAGGCAAAATTAAAACCATATTTGTGATGGTAGCAAATTCAATGGTCATGATTATTCAAACTCAAATTACTCGTATTATACAATCAAACCTCTTTATTTTTTCAGCCTATACACTTTAAGTGTTAAATCTCACCCTAACCCACCCTGAGGTTCAAGGAGATGATTAAGAAGAAGAAGAGGAAGAAGAAGAAGAAGAAGAAGAAGAAGAAGAAGAAGAAGAAGAAGAAGAGAAGAAGGACAGTTTCCTTGGTTGGACACCTGTGCCAATGAGCCTGCCTGCTTCAGTTGTAACTTAACCCTTGTGGGGCCTGGGCTAGCCTACATGATTGATGAGGTATGACATAAAACATTGTAGCATGTTCAATTTAAACTGATTTTATCTGTAATTTGTCTCATTTCAGCCGTAACCAAACATGTGTGTCAGAACAACTTCTTCGGTGATGACTTGGTTTGGCAGTTTATCTGTCAATTCCCGGCAAACTTATTATGCAGGTCTGAGCATCGCATAAACCCCATTACAGAAATAAAGGTCAGGAGTTTTCCACGCCCAACTTTTTTCCCATGGTTATTATTCCCTGTGTGGAGCCTGCCTGGGCATGCCTCCTGTAGGCCTACACATATCTGGTGTGGTGATCCAGAAGAGAGAGAAAAAAACAACAACAAAAAACCTCACTGTCCTTTAATGACAATTCAGCAACTGCAACAATTCAGTTCAGTCCTAGTTATAATAGCTCAGCATGTCTTGAAATGCGTATAATATTACGTGTAATTGATACGAAACTATGTTGAGCTGTGAAGAGGGCAGGGCCACTGACAGCTTTTGCCGGGCTCAGGACAAAGCCAACTGAAAGAGCCGCTCTCTCAATATTTACAATTATGGAACGAGTCTCTCTCTGGGCCCAGGACAAATTACCTGTTTGTCTCCTCCTGGTGGCGGGCCCGGAAGAGGGCAACAACAGGGTTTACAACATCCATATGGGATGAAATCAATCAGTTAGCCTACTGTTTCTCAAAGTGAAGTGTGATTCCATTGGTAGTGCCACATCCTTGAAGTCGCACATTCGCAAGACAAGGCTCAAAGCCTCACAAGCCTTTTAACAATAAGGAATGGAACAGGCTTGGACTTGATTGTAAACGCGATTGATTGGCAGTATTTCTGTTGCGGTGCAAGTTGATAACAGCAAAACGTTGTCACCAATTCATAATAGTACACAAATTGCCTCTAGCTCTGAAAAGCTACACACACATAATGACCACAAACAAAGACCAAGTTGTGTTGAGTTACTGTATACTAAACAACATACAACTCGATAACAACATACCATAAATATTATATTTAAACATGCATGGCTTTCTCACTGCCGTAATAAAAAGCTTAGAAATGTGAAGAATTCGGTGTATTTAGTAAGGGCAAGGATGCAGCAACATTGAAACTCTACAGGTGTGTGAGACTTCTGAAGAATTCTGAAAAACAGAATTCTGAAGGATGCTTGAGTTTGGAATAACGTGGAATTCTCGAAAATTGACCATTACTCGTACTACCAAGCACTCTTGACTTTGAAAAATGGTGTCTGTCTGTGCGTGTTAGTCATGTTACTGATCTGCAGAACGAGACTTCTGTTGCCATATACATTAGCATAACTACTTAACAGCCCTCTTACGTAACAGTATTCTGAATGCCAGCTTGACCTTTCAGGTGGCCAACTGCTTCTTCAACTTCTTTGCTTCATGAAGAAATGGAAACAGGCCTGGACTGGTAATCCGGCATACATGACCAGATTACTGTATAAATGCTGAGCCCACAAGTCCTCAGAGGCCAATGCTTTTTTTATTTTTAATGTTTATTGGCTGTTAGAGTGGGCACAAAATTGCATATTTGTAGACTATTTATTGGTCCCACTACAGCTCTGGATGGAGGTCACGTCAAACCTGTGGATCCTTTAAAAAAATGTGATGAGTGCTTTATCTGTTAAAATAATATAATATTCTAACTTATTGTGTGTTGACAGAGCAATAATGAACATGGAAAGATTTAAAATGTAACATTTTCCTAATTCTCATTCAGACCATATCCAAACTGTGTGCAGTTGCTGCCATTCGACAGGTGGGCTTCAGGTGAGCAAACTTGAATTAAGGCCATTCCGTGTGGGAATTCCAAGTATTGTCAGCAATCATGGGTAAATTCAGTGAATTCATTAGAGTCATGAATATAAGATCACAACTGGATCTGTAAAGTTCTCAAGGATTGGTGAAGGACAAAAAGACCTATATTACTGTTATGTGGTTATGTGGAAATATATAGGCTACATAATATTGCATTTGGCAGATGCCTATTCAAAGCGGCTTACAATCGAGGACATAATCATAACAAATACCACTTGCAGATACAACGTGCAAAGGCAATATACAGCATAATATGTGCATATGCCAAGTAGGGTTTATGTTTTTTTTTAAGTAGGCCTACTTTAGCACAGGGTTAAAAAATTACACAAGCCCACACTACATGCCTAATTGTCTACCCCAGGTCTGGGCCAGATCAGGCATCAGTGCAGTAAATAGTCACAAAAGAAACTTGCTTGAAGGTTGAGAGAGACGACCCTATGTTTCTTTTCCATTGACAGTTTTCTGGTAGGCCTACAGCTCGACTAAGTGTGACTGGGCCGCCACATTTTGCTTTTCTAATAGGCACGACACAGCTCAATCGTCAAGCAAAAATTGGCAGCCGAGTCTGCGCTGTGTCGAGCCTACCAGAAAACCGGTAGTGGAAAAGAGGCACTAGTTTTGCCTGGGAGTGGCTGGGACAGTCTTGACGGGGATCGCTTAGGAAGCAGGCAGCAATGCTAGATGGTTGGTGTTGGAGGAGTAGCTTTTTGGCAGGAAAATACAGCCTTGGTACGTTTTGTTGGCAAGGATCAAGCAAGGCCTTGTGCGCAGAGGTGCATCTTGCCACCAGGCAAGGCAGGCAGCCGCTTGGGGCCCCTAAGCCCCTAGATAGTGAATAACCAGCCTGATCTCCAAAAATTCTGTGCTCCTGGACACGGATGTTAAGGACACAAAACCCGTGTCCAGGAGCACGGATTTTGCCAAAATTCTGTGCTCCTGGACACGGAATTGTTTTCCGTGATGGGCACACGGAAGTGCTTTCTATAGGCTATTACCACAGCACTGTGTAACTCTATCATTAGAAAATACATACCAAATGCTAATCCTAAACAAAATAATGCTATAGCAATTTAAGTTGTGCCCTGACCAAAACATTCCCTAACCTTAACCTGTCATTAAAGACATATTTTTGAGAAATACCTTTTCCAGTTGGTTGCTATGCTATCAAATTCATATAATGAATGAAAGAAAACTAGCTGTGCCCAGACCCAAACAGTCCCTAACCCTAACCTGTCAGTAGGAAATGTTTTTTTTTTTAGAAAAATATTTGAAATTAGAAAAATCCTGAGAAAACACAAGACTGTGGAAACATAGAGCTGTGGGAGTATAGAGAGAGCACTTCTGTGTGTCCATCACGGAAAATAGTTCCGTGTCCAGGAGCACGTAATTTTGGCAAAATCTGTGCTCCTGGATTTTGTGTCCTTAACATTCGTGTCCAGGAGCATGGAATTTTTGGAGATCATGTTGCAGCAACAGGCCACATTTTACCACAGTAGTGGCGATTTTGGTTCAAATGCTCATTTTTTTGCATTTTCGCTTGGGGCCCCATCTGACCCTAGAATCGCCTCTGCTTGTGCGTGATCCAGGTAGCCACCAGTAGTCAGTGTAACTCAACAAATAGAGGAGTAACATTGGGTCCTTTTGGGTTGAGTAAATACCAAACATTCTTTCTGGACCATCTTGGTTTTATTGCCCAAGCAGGTAGACCTGCCATGGGGGGTTGCAGTAATCCAGGCAGGAGATGACCATGGCCTGAACCAATAAGTTGCGCTACATGTTGGGTCAGGTAGGGTCTGACTTTTCCAAACTACTGGACATGCAGTGTGAAGATGTTAGGATGACCAAATGACCTATAATGGACAAATGTTGACCAGTGACAAAGACTCTCCTACGATGTAGAAAGGCAAAAGAATCTGGTGCCACACGGATATCTATTTTCTGTAGTTCATTATATCATTTCGACATGCATCTTCCTAAAGGACTCTGATGACGACGCATGTCGAAATGTTAGTCTGATGGCACTGATTCTGTAAAATAAACTACAGAAAATAGACATTCGTATGGCACCAGATTATTTTGCCTTTCTATTTATGATTTAGTCCTGCTCTGGTTGCACCGGATTGCAGAAGCGCAGAGTATGGATTTCCTTTGTTTTACTCTTCTACGATGTGTCATCATATGGAAGAAAAAAAAACGTACATGTGGGTGAGGGGGTATGATGTTGTGGGTCCCGAAACGCAGATGACCCCAGGATTCATCAGTTAACCCATTCTATCCTGGAGTGACATTCACTGCATTCTGTTTTTGAGATTTGAGCTGTTTTATTAAAAAATGGGTATGTTAGAGCTAGGTTTTAATAGGCAGAGGGCACCTTTTCCCAAAAAGGGCTTAGGCTAAAATGGGTTAAATAATATGCATTACTTAATGGGTCACTGCTTCAATGTAAAGAAGGATGAAGAGGTCATAAAGGAGGTCATACATTCAAACTTCAA
>NC_085876.1:14182752-14187752 GCF_034702125.1 Engraulis encrasicolus | reverse complement strand
TGAATAGCCCTGCCCTATGTGGTCAGGTGCATTAGCTTGCTGCGCCACAACACCCCTGCTTCCAACTTGCACAGCTAAACATGACAGCTCTTCTTTGATTACTGTAATGTGGCATTACCCATAAGAGAAACAGTAAGTGTTGTGTAAGAGAAAAAAAGGAAGTGAATCATGCGTTGTAGTACCGTATGTGGTGCAGTAGTATGTGTGAGCAAGTGTCTGTGGGTGTTGTGGGACAACGTCATTTCGAATCCCCCACAGACTACGCACTTATTCCTTGAAACATGACCTTGACCTCAGACACAGAACCATGGCCGTGGGATGCTGTAGAGTTGGCATTGACAGCGCCGAGCTGTGAGAAAAAGGAACTGAAATTCATTGGCCTTTGAAACCACAACAGAGAAAAGTAAAAGTGCTCCAATTTCAGTGGCATAGTTTTACTACACCTACTACCACATTAAATGTCACTTTTTGGTGCGAAATTGAAGCTGTTGCTCTTCACACAGTTTACTTCACGCACACTTTCTAGCCGCAGATCAGATGACTAAGGACTTGGGTAAAAATGGAGTGAGATGAATCGACTGACATGTCTCAATGACTCATACTGTATATTCTTATTACAGCACTCTAGGTGTTGCTTAAGGGTTGCTTATTAAGGATGAAGCCGTGGGATAATCGGTAGGGTAGTGGTCTTAGGACCAGAGGGTTGCACGTTTGAATCCCACCCTTGCCTA
Source organism: Engraulis encrasicolus (assembly GCF_034702125.1). NCBI lineage: Eukaryota > Metazoa > Chordata > Actinopteri > Clupeiformes > Engraulidae > Engraulis > Engraulis encrasicolus. The sequence continues at coordinate 14,187,021 of NC_085876.1, read as the reverse complement.
CACCTATACAGCCATAGCGGAAGTGCCCTTGAGCAAGGCGCCTAACGCCACATTGGTCAAGGGACCTTAACCAATACCCTGTGTGTACATAACATTTGGATGAAAGTGTCAGTGAAGTGTAATGTAAACTTCTCTGTGCCTTGGTTTGACAGCTGAGACTTTGGTTAAGCTGCTGGTGAAGTGTGGAGTTAATTTCAAGCTTGTTTGGGAGTGTACTGTAAAGTGACAATTTCTTTTGTATTTTTTGTGTGTCCCCCCCATTTTTTTAAGGTATACTGTAGATTGCTGTAGGTTAACTCAGATTCATCATCACTGTGCATACTGACTTGCCATGTACTTTTAATGTTCCAATTTTGATTTCACAACACTGCTTTAAGGTGTCTATTTTGTGGCAAATGTGTTCAAATACAAATGTCCCTTTGTAGAAATCCACATTTGTCTTTGACCGCTAAAAGTCACTTTACAGTAATATCAAAATGCGTTGCCTTTTCCCCCCAGGGGCCAACAATAAATTAAGTTGTTGACAGAGCCCTTTTTTAAAAGTATACATTTTATCGCTTCTCCTTTCCGGACGGAGTCAGTTGGCGGTCGAGACCAGCCTTTTAAGGTTGCAGGACAAGCAAACACATTAAAGTCTACCGTTAGGCCAGGCTTTGGTCAAACACATCAAATATTAATATCCTGAGATGCACTGACTTCAGAAGGGTGTGGACTGTTGTTGGCAAGGCATGCTGAGGTAGGCTAACACACTCGCTGCTGTTATAATGAAATAGTCAAAGACAAATGAGGACATTTGGCATTATTACCCATGTAGCTAAGTATATCTATCTGATTATAATATTAATATTACATTACATTACATTGCACTTAGCTGACACTTTCATTTATTCAAAGCAATTTACAACTATTATTTTTCAGGGTATTGGTTACAGTCCCTGGAGCAATGTGGGGTTAGGTGCCATGGAGATGTAGGGAGAGGTCAGGGGGGATTCGAACCAGGCAACCATTAGATTGAAGGACCAATTCGCTAACCACTAGGCCACATATTATGTTGAAGATGTTAATTTGCCCTGTTTCGAGACTTGTTTTGTGCCTATACGTAAGTATGTCAGATGCAAAAGCACCTGAGACACAAGGGACAAAGCAACACACGATAGGCAGTCTGCTATAGAGACAAGGCATTACAGAAAATCAGTATACACACAGATGGTAAATATGTACACCTCCTCTACGTGTCCTACGGGATGGTGAAGTGCAGTTGGACATGTTATGATGTTACTAGATAGAGAGATATAGAGAAAGATAGACAGAGAGATGGAGAACACAGCACATTTCAAGTACCAGTACATTTCAAGTTGTTTGTTTTGTTTTTCCCCCCGCAATTTTACATACTCTATTTCTCAGTAATAACTTGCCACCAATAGACTAACGCCAATTCTAACTCAACCTCAAATCCTGTTTCACCACCATGCCACAGTGGACAGCTGCCAGACAGCGACCAGGAAATGGGGCGAAACAGGAAGTCCTAGAGGGGCCCCCACTCCTGTCCATTAAGGTGCATGCTGCCTGGCCTGGTCTGGTCTGGTGGTCATCCCTCCCTAGTATCAGGAAGTGTTCTTTAAGTTCCGGAAAGTCTATGGAGGCTTCAGAGCATTTGCAAGTCAAATACAGAGATCAATGGGAACAGGTTATGCCGGTCCCACCAAAGTCGACAATGACAACATAAAGCTGAATATGAATCGCTAGGATGTTGTATAGTAGGACTACACAATACAAAACAACAGTGCTTCACAAGTAAGAGACTTATATAATAGGGGTGGTTGATATAGGCCTATTCTATTATTCCTGAATGAAACTAAGGTCAATATGAAATTGTCCTGAGGTTGTTCTAAATGAAAAAGGTGTATGCCGTATGAATACTGTGTCTGCGAAAATGGCCAATAAACATGTTCCACAAAGTCAAATGACTTTTGTGAAATGAATACCTGCACAGCAAAGGCAGTGCACCATTGGCAAGTACAGTCCTGCACCAGACATTACCATCAAGGAGAAAAGCTATGCAGTGAAATGTTATTTGAAGTACAGACATAAGTGAAGTGCAGGGGACGACCCTATCCATCGCAAGACTAGTTGCTGTTTGATGCCAGGATTTTCAACTTCTGTGCACTGTAAAATATATTAAGACAGTTATATGTCAAAGAGTAAGTTGCCCTGCTCCCTTAAGTTTGTAAGTGAACTCAGCTCAAGGCTTACCTCAACTCTCAAGTTAAGTTAACTTACAAACTTACAAACAAAGGCAGCAGGGGAACTACTTTTTATGATTAACTGGCTGCAATGTTTTACAGTGTGAATAGGAGGGTGACATTTCACGCTCAATGAGTTGAATTTCAAAATGTCAATACTATATCAAATTAATGAGATCTTATACTCAGGATAGTGCCAAATTAACACTGTAAAAAATCCTTCCTGTTTACTGTAACAGTAATAGATTCTATTTTAACAGAGCTGCAACTTTTGTAGCGCCTTAACACACGCTGTTCCAGACGTGGAACACCGTTATAGTCACTGAAAAAAAAAACATACCATAATACTACGACAGTGCACGGGGCATTTAGTAACACATTACAACTTGTTCATTGCAATTCTGATAACTAACAGCTCATTATAACAGGGCCCGTGTCTTACAGGGTTAAAGGCTTTCGTCTCTCTTCTGCTGCCCCCTTCGTGGGGTGCAGACCTCCATGGACTTCTGTTTTGTCTACAGACAAAACTATATCTCTCCACCAACAACAGATTGGCACTAGAGCAAAGCATGCAAATGGGCATGCCAGAAAAGCCCCTATTTAGCCATCTGAAGGTGGGAGGCCTAGACAGGCGGGCGAAGCAGAGAGAGAGAGAGAGAGAGAGAGAGAGAGAGAGAGAGAGAGAGAGAGAGAGAGAGAGAGAGAGAGAGAGAGAGAGAAACGAGAGATTGAACTCTTTTCATTCATTCATTCATTCATTCCTTGGTTTATTTATTTTTTTCGGACTTGAATGCAATAGGACAGTAGAGTCATGGGAACTGACTAGAGGATAGACCGGGTGAGGATAAGGAAGTGACCGGCTTGTGTGTGCAGGCCAGACTTCACACGGTGTGCTGCAGGTGATTTCCTCAATGCCATTTTAGGTACACAAATGATCCACTGATCTGGGTTCAATATGAGAACAATTCAGCTTGTCAGTAACACTTCACACCCACACTTCGGTGCAGATGTCCCGACATCCTGAAAGTGTTTGGTTTCATCTTTAGTAAAGAAAAGCTTTTTCTTTTTATAGGCCTATGTTTTCTACTATTGCCATGACGAAACCACAAATATATACGTAGATTCACTTGCACATAAAGGGCAATTCCTTTACTATTTGAGATTCTGTTTTTAAACTATAAAAGGAGCATGTTGTACCCTACATGAGACTTTATCTCTATGTGAGTGATATAGTGACAAGGACGGGTGACGCTTAACATTGTAACAGCAATTTTGTTTATGCAATTGTCACCATTTATGTTATCACTTTATATACACACACAAAAAAGAAAATGTCTGCAAGTTGAACCTACAAATGATCAGATGAAAATGTTGACCTGAATAAACTTGCAATAAAGTATTAAAAAAAAAAATACAGAGGACATGACCTCTGTGTCCTCAATGGTAGTTACGGCCATGGGTCCCTGCATGTAGTATAACTCAGTGTCATTCCTTTACTGCATTTACTACATTTATTACTATTTAGATACACACGTCTGAAAGCAGTTTTGTAATTTGAGGTATTATTTTTGCTTCACGATTGAGTAGTGTCGTGCCTGTTCAAAAAGCAGAAAGTGGAGGCTGAGTTGAGCAGTGTCGAGCTGTAGGCCTACCAGAAAAATGGCAGTGTAAAAGAGGCATTTGTGTCACATACTGGTGGCAACAAGACTTGACACTGAACAACATAACAAGTAGACACACAGAGACACTATAGTACAGTATTGGTTAGGAACAGTTTCATGTTAATACAGTAGGCCTATATAGTAGCCTATCGTAAAGGGTCATTCCATCAGGTACAAACCTCTGAAAGGAGTGGTTTTGTACGTTAAGGTATGGGGTGAATTCAGGTAAGTTGGGCCACTTTTGTGCATATAAGTGAATGGCCCAAAGTGGCCCACTTTACCTGAATCAACATATTATGTTGTGAGCTAGGCCTATATGTGCCTTTATTTCTATATTATTATATATTATTTCCATATTCGAGTGG
>NC_085876.1:14170252-14180252 GCF_034702125.1 Engraulis encrasicolus | reverse complement strand
GGGGGTACTTATGGCACAACTAAGAGGTTTAGGGGGTACTTGAGACAAAAAAGGTTGGGAAACACTGCCCTAAGCAGCCGAGCAACCTCTTTCCTTTATGTACATTTGCGTAAAAATTGGTATCATTTAAAGATAGTGTTGTACATCTGATCTCACACAGTTCACTGTAATTACATGTTTACTGAGTGCCCATTAACCATTATTTCCAATGTAAAATGTATTGCTTTATTTCCCTTGACGTTGTAATTTTTGTGGGACGTTTGGGTGTTGCACAGGTGCCCCTAAGACATTTGATGCCCTAGGCGTCGGCCTATGCCTCGCGCTGGCCCTGTGCTTACCCTTTTCTGCCAAAGCACCGTGCTACATCAGCTAAGAGCTATCCTATGCTGTAAATCTATTCAGATGCTAAAAATGCTATCCCTGACTCCCAACCGTCTGTATGGTGCCTAATTGTTGATAAACCGTGCAGGGCTTATCGCTAAGTTACATTAAATGTGACCCTTAACCTTTTGCAGAATACAACATAGCACTGTATGTGATTAGAACATTAGCAAAAAATGAGTTCCCACCCTGGTGTCACAAATTTTAGGGTAGATAAGAACGGATTACTGCATGGGCCTACCTGGGGGCCCTGAAGGCCAAGCTTCTATCGCCTTTTTCATATTGTGTTTTTAAAAAATCACACTTTTAACAACTATATTTTGAAGTTTTCTCAGGGGGCAAACCTCCCAAAACCTCTAACAACGTTGGCTTTCTATCATGCGGCCTAAAACCCTGAATCTTTCTGTTAACTATAGTAGGCTAACGCCCATGGAAAGGGCGCTTTTTTACTTTTTGGCCCTTGGCCCATGGAGTCATAATCCATCCCTGAGAGTAAAATATTCAAGTAAATTTCTACAAGGAATGGGAAGAATCCAAACTCCTCAAAATCCATCGGAGCAATGCGCTAAATCAGCTAACAGCTAGTTGTAAATCCATTCCAATGCTAAAACCATGCCTCCTCACTCCCATGGTTTTGATGGCACTGTAACTAGATGAACACGGCAGGGCTTATCACTTAGTAAAACTTATTTACGACGATCCATCAGGCCTCAATTATCAATGTGAACCATCTGTTTATTTCATCATGTTATCAGTGCTCAAGCTGGTTTTGTCTGCTGTGAAGATGTAATGAATAGTCAGGGTCCCGTAGGGATGCAAACACAATTTATCATTTTAATGGAAACACTTTTTGAGTTTTTCTGCGAAACGGCTCATTACCTAAGACCCCTGTTCATACATAGGCCTACGTCGACATTCCATCAAATACAAAGCTCAGAACTTGGGGGGTGCTATGGCGCAGCCGCAGCAGGCGACCTGGGTTCGAGTCTGACCTGGGACATTTCCTGACCCCACCTTGTCCCTCTCCACCACTTACTTCCTGTCATGTCTTGAGACAGTCCTTTCTAAATAAAGACCAAAAAAGAAAAAAAATTAAAAAAAAGAAAGAAAGCTCAGAACTTTGGTAAGGAGATCATTAGCATCACCAAAAGACCAAAGCTGACACATTCATGAGTTGGTGGTGTGTGTTGGCCAGTCAAAATATTCCATTTCACAAGGTCTACTAGTAAGCGTATCCTCCAACAGATAGGCATATAAGCTGCTGGAAGTTGAGTTCAAATGACAGATACACTTGTCATGCAAAACCCATGAGGTGGCAGATGATCATAGTGACTCACTGCACTCAATACACTGCAAGAATTTAAAAACAAAAAGATAAACAGATTATGATGACCTTGATAGAGAACAACAAAAACTGCCTGTTTTTTTGTAGATAGATGTCGGCTGTTTTGTTTTGGATTGACCAAGTAGGCCTATCTATCTTTCTTTGTAGATTAACACACATATACGTTGTGCGTTTCTTTGTATTTTGCTGACATGACGTGCGTGACAACTGTCTGTGACACAAGCCGTGACAACACTGTTGTTCCAGTCTAGAGCAAAAAGAGGAAGAGATACTCTGCTGAATCTACTGACATCATCCCACTGATTTCGGTAAATGTTGTTTTGTCATACCGGATAAGACGCCTTATGAGGGAAGGTAGCCTAAAGATGACGATAGATACCTCGATAGCCCATGAGCAAGTTTCCCCATAAATTACACTATGACACGAAAATGCTTTACATAGCTGTGGAGCAGGTCCTATATGATTCATGTAGTCATTTGTAGGTGGAATGCTGCTATGCCATCGGAGCTATAACTTCCTGCCAAGCTAGAAGACAGCTCTTCTGCGTATATGACCTCTGATCCACTATGAATAAACTGACAGAATGAAGAAGAAAACAATCTTGTGGGACTTCCCACAACATACGTACCGGTAATTTATGTATACCAGTAAAACCATTATTTATGATTTTACGATATTTATTCATTATTTACACCAGTAAATGTCATTATGTCAAAAGCTAGTGCTTTATAACAGCAGTTTTACCAGTAGTACTTCAGAATTACGGCAGTTTTGAGCAGAATGTCTTTTTTCACAGTTTGCAGTATTTAAACACTGCATTTAAACACTGCAAACTGAAAAAACCTTACACTCGACACATAAAAACGGCAATCCAGGGGGAAAAGGCCAAACACAGGTAGGCCTATACAGAATTACACAACTGTTGCATGACAGTTATTCAACTATGACACATGGAAAATGAATGTTATCACAGAAGAAGCACGGTACTTCAGTATAACACTTGACCATTACAGCCTTGCCGACTAGAGACTTGATGTTATAGCAAATGACAAAACACATTAAAGCGTAGTGGCACTGTTCCCAAACTAAATTGCAAATAGAGTGAAGGAACATGCCTTTTCTCACCCCAGATAAGGCATAAATGATGTAAGCTTTACTGAGGTGAGTTACTGCCCTGCCCCTGGTCTCTGAGCCATTGTTCTTAACTTAGCGTCAACACCTAATGGCTTTCTCAGTTTGCTTTGTCGACAAAAGATGTGTTGCAGACCCTTTGAAGTTGGCCTGGCCTGTGTTTTCTCTCTAAGGTCACACAGAATGACCACACACCACACACACACACACACACACACACACACACACACACACACACACACACACACACACACACACACACACACACACACACACACACACACACACACACACACACACACACACACATACACACACACAGGGCCGGTTCTGGCTTATTTGGTGCCCTAGGCGAGTTTGAGTTCTGGCGCCCCCCCCCCTTACCTTTGAAAGAAAAAAAATCTAAGACTAATATCCTTAGTAAGCTTAACTAAATAGCATCAAGAACAATAACTGTTTTTCATCAAATGGATTTGTGGTTGTTTTTGACAGGCGACCAACACATCAGATTGTGTCGCATGAAAGTAGCTTCACTGTGTGGTGTGTTGGATGTGATGGTGGTGGGGCCCCCAACCCTAGATGAGAGGGAGGTTATCAATGTGTTTGAATTGTAACGTGAAATTGAAATGCCAGGAGAGTGATACAGTACATTTGCATGTAAAATGCATGTGTAGACAATAAGCCTACCAAGGAGGTCTGCATTGATCTACACTATCTACAGCATCACAAAGCATGGCAGCATAACAATTTTAATAAGCTACACATTTGTGCTGTCTTCCAAACCAATTTCATTTCTGGACTGGAAATAGTGGTGCATTTGTGAGTAGGAGAATGAGAAGGGGGCTATCTATGTGTTTGGAGGGACAGGGTGAGAGAAAGGGAGAAGAGCTGTCATTGAATTTCATAATATACAAAATATAGTAAATAGCCTCACTTGTCTGCTGTGCATGGTTCTGTTACATGATTAATGTAGGCTACGTCATTCTGGTCTGGAAATTAATGTTTTTTTAAGCTTACAACAAGCAGGTAATTCATGTGGATGGAAGGAGATATGGCAGCTAAAATTGTTTTAAACATTGCACCAGTCTTACTTTACATTGCTTTTCAACCTAAGCAAGTATTATGATATCAGGTGGGTGTTAGTGAGTAGTGAGTAGGCTACTAACAGCTACTTTACTGGATTTCATTGCTTGGCATACTTGGCTAATGTTAGCATGCTAACTAGCGATTTCTCTGATCAAAAACAAAGCTCTTTTTCTCTCTAATTCCAAATAGTAACCTCATAACTATTAGGCTTTCCATAATCACAAACGGTTGCTGATTAAATCACATAGTTCCAAAACACCCTCTGAAACTCCTGCATCATGCAATGAGTGGTTTAATGAGAACAAAATAATCTCCATCCAGCAGAGCAGCACTACTGTTTGCGCTTGCCCCCTCTGTCTCTCGAGTGAGTCTCCAAATTCAAAATAGAGCGAACGCTGTCACTCGTCCCGCCCCCTTTCTCAGAACTGTCTGTTTATTGGTTCACAGACTTCCCAGAGACAGTTGGAAGAGATATTACTATTGGCTGAGGGGCGCTTTGCCGTGAGGAGCGCTTTCGCCACTCTTTGTTGATTGCGACTTCATAAAAAAACTTCATATCGCAAAATTATGCATAGGAGAGCGCCATTTCGGCGCCCCTTCTTCACATGGCGCTCTAGGCGACCGCCTAGCCGGCCTATGCTAAAAACCGGCCCTGCACACACACACACACACAAACACACACACACACGCACATGTGTAAACACAGGGTTGAGGTTCCGCCTAACGATCCTCCAGCCGCTGCTACTGTTTCTCCTGCGTGCTGCAACTGCCATGCCAAACCTTCCACGCGCATACATGACGGCATAGAAAAAAAGCTGTCGTTACCGTTCCAGGGACCGCGCGCGCTTGTGGTCGCGATTAATGGCATGGGTATGTCTTGTTAGTAGCATTGAGTACACACTCACAGCCATGGCCGTACCTGCCATTGAGTACACAGAGGTCATGTCCTCTGTATTTTTTTCTCAGTAATGTAACATTTATTTATGATGAAAATTGATATATGATCAACAATGATAAATTGCTGACCGCCCCATTTATACTCAAGTCAGTAATTAATAAAAAAACAAACTTAAGAGTTTGACTAAGGTATTTGAAGCATTCTAAATGTACGGTATACAGTACCGCACGCAGTATATGACCTCAGTATTTGAAAATGCCTGGTTACGGCCCTGCTCACAGCAGCGTGCTGGCACTGTTTTTACTGATTGCTTTATGTCCTCGAGTAACCTGCACCCCAACAACAGCAAATATATTGCTACAGAAATTATGATAAACACAATGGACACATTCCTCGTTTGTTGGCTCCAATCAGCCAAATAGATTTCTATTCGAGTTCTGTCTTCACCGTGTTGCTTCAGAAACTGCTGATGCATCGGTTGTTCTCTCGTAAAGCGTCTCTGCTGACAACACACCCACAGAAAAAATTGTTTATGCTTGAAGTGTTTATATGACGTTGTGGGAGGCACACAGTTGACAGTTCATTCTCTCAGGCCAATGCGCTCTGTCTGACATCAGGGTGCTTACATACATCTTGCTCACATTGAAAGTGATACACAGACTCAGTGTATTAGTATTTGCAGGTGTGGCTAGTAGTTTTGTCATAATGAAGTGTACTTTCAGTCATCAGTTTACATTTAACTTTCATGGGGCGGGGCGGACCGGCTACAGAAATCGTGACATTTTTTTACTCGCTTCTGCACATTCAAGTTCATTGTTGGCTTACTTTTCCTGATTCGTTTTTCACTTTAATTTGGATATGTAAAACATAATATATGCCAACAAAGCATATCAGTTTATCAGCAAGAACTAATAGACAGACTTGAGGAAAATTAACTGCCATCATGTCTTCACATTCTTGCCCTCTATAAAGTCCTTCCTGGAAAAGATGTGTGCTGGCAAAGCAACCATAACACTGGCTTAGCAAACCACCCACAACTCCCTTTCATCACATCTCTCCGTATACACTGCCTACATGTAAACAAGGTCACCATAGTAGGTGGCTTTCTTAACTGTGGCCTATATTGTTTTCAGTCCGAGATTAAAAGGCTTTACGAGAGGATATTTTCGCAGTCGTCTTCCATTATTGTGGTACGGCGTATAAGCCCTCATTGGCAAATGATAGCCTGCCATTACTACGCTCTCACGGTAAAACACTATTCATACCTAAGACTGCAAAGACTCCCATTCAACAAGGTCACAGGGGTCAGAGGAACAGAGGTGTGTGTTATTGGGCTCTACCTAACCACTTTGTTAATGGGCCAAAGACGTTTTTGGTGGTTCAGACGTCAGGTGGTGCAATGGCATCTAATGCCCATGAATAAATTAGTAATTGGTGGTTGGTATGCTAGCTGTAAGTCTGCTAGTGCACTGGCTGTTGTTGCGCCGCCCTGACGTGTGCTACTGCTGAAACGTCACTAACCCGCTCTGCGCTAGCCTGGCGAGAAGCCAGACTTTAATACTTCTTTCCATTCTCGTCAGGCTAGCTCTGCGCTAAGGGCTAGGAAACTTCGAGGACACAGTAAACCTTGCAGAAGGACATTTTGTAGTGACAATCCAACATTTCATTGGATCACCTAAATGTGTATTAATATTGACTCTTACAGTGTTGAATTAACACCATATAACACTCTCATTGCTGTATACTGTATGTCCTGCACTGGCCTGCCTTCCACTTCAATGTTTGTCCTATAGCTATGTCAATGTGTTCGCATGAGAAAGAGAGAAACGTAATTTCAGTTTCCTTGCATGACCTGTGCATGGGAACAAATTGACAACAAAGCCGATCTGACCTGACTTGGCACAATGCACTGTGTACAAAAGGCCTGTACAGACTACAGAATCAGAGTCAACTCACAATCAGGTGCAACGTGAGGTGAAAAATGGGGTGGAAAGTGATCTCAATTTGAAAAGCGAGCCAATAACTCAACCACCTCCGATCCAACATGGCATAAACGTTTTCATTGAGAGCAGTTTTCTGGCGGCAGACTTGTAGCGGCAGGCCCAGCCATGTTAATCTCTCCACTGCTCAAACGCGCCACACAGAAACTACAAACACACACACAGCTGTGCTCTCTCTCTTTTTCTCTCTCTCTGTCTCTTTCGCTCTCTATCTCTCTCTCTCTCATACACACACATTCTCTCTCACACACACACACACACACACACACACACACACACACACACACACACACACACACACACTCTTATACAGTCTCTCTCTTATTCATTGTCCCGGGCTTAGGGAGATGGGGGCCCCAAAATCGAATCCCAGTTACATTGTGTGTATATGAAGGGGAACCCTTTCAGAGGGCTTTGTCCTGGGCCCAGGCAAAGCTGTGAGCGGCCCTGCACGCACACACACTACATACAAAGGCATGCCGAGAGTAATTGCGGGTTTGTGAAGCTAAAATGACAGTGGTGGAAAGGCAGGTTTGTGAGTCAGTGCCGTACCAGAACACCTTGCCTTCTCATTTTTCTCATTTCTTACAGTTTCCATTGAGCCTAATCTGCAGGTAATCCTATAGGACCCTAAAGCAACATTCACAAGATGCACACACACACACACACACACACACACACACACACACACACACACACACACACACACACACACACACACACACACACACACACACACACAGCAAATGTATCATGGAGTGTTAATTCACCACTCAGAGTGTGCAATTGAACACTATTGTGTTTGGTTTTGAGCATGCATAGGCACCCAACCACACACATACTCAAACAAATGTATACGCCCACACACATGCAGTAGACATGCAACGTCTATGGCTGTTTGTTGAACAGAAACTCGAGAGACAATGGGATTTCTGAAATTTTGGTTTATTTAAATTTCGCATACATTCAAGTAGTATGTTAGAACACTCTCTGGGGGAAAACTTCCAAAACACTCAAAACAAAACAACAAAAGACAAAAAAAGAACTATTTACTTTAAGGGGGAGATAAAATCATTCAGGTGTGTTAGCAGGAAAAATACAAATAAGCTTCAGATTTTGAAAAATGTCTATCCATTTGAAGCTTTCCAGAAAGTTGCACAGTTTACCATAATCTTTTTCACATGCAGATAAAGTTGAAGTGGAAAATGGATAATATCTTTACGCTGTATCATAGGCTTAGGCACTCATTAGAACAAGATAGGTGGATAACAGATGGAAGGAAGAGACTGAAAACTCTTTTTTTTCTCCTTTCTAGAGACGCCAGATTCAGGAAAGGCGGCATTCCGATGTGATTTGAAACAGGCCAACGAACTCAAACTCCCTTAAAATGGATTTCCAGTGATTGACAGTCGAGGTTTGGACTGTTGGCTGGCAACCTGTTCCGTAACTAAGAAGGAGGAACCTGTTGCTATAGGGGGAGGGGCCAGGTGTGTGAGAGAGGAAGTGAGTCACTCCAGGGCATGAGAGTGTGTAGTAGAGAGGGAGAAAGAGAGGGGGGGGATCCCCCAGCGATACTAGAGAGGCTGAAGAGGGACACTGGAGATGTTAGAAGACGGAGAAGGCACTGGGTTTCTATCTAGCTACACGCTATGACAGCTACAGGCTTGTCCTCAGGAACTGCTGTTGTTGACGTGACACAGAGCAGTGACAAGTGGGGACTGGTGTCACGTTTTTTTCTTTGGTTACCAGATTATGTGCACCTCAATTCTACACACACACACGCACACGCACACACACACACACACACACACACACACACACACACACACACACACACACACACACACACACACACACACACACACACACACACACACACACACACACACACACACACACACACACACAAATATCCACACCCAGCACCTCGTTGCTCTAAGTCCTTTCGATGTACTTAAACAGCTCTTTTTCAGTGATGGAAAACACTTCACAGTGTGGAGTGTGCCCACAAAAAGAAATTCGATACCGGGAAATTCCCAAAACGACTACCTCCAAATGATCAGCTAAACCAATTAAAATGTGAGGAGGGAGTGGCAGGGTATTGTGCTTTGGCTCAGTGACTTAGGTTACATGGCATACAATGGAAGTCAATAAATACTTAAACAAGCTAGACTCCTGAACCAAAATCAAAAAACATAGCTCACAGGAAAAAGAACAAAACAAAACGAATGAGAGAGAAATTGTCATTAGAGAGAAATAATCACACCCACACTGTAAACAACCTGAGGATAATTCTAAAACTAAAAAAAAGAAAATGCAGAAGGTTACACATGTCAAAGATTCCCCCTAAAAAATACAAAAATAAAACAAATAACAACAAACTAAAAACAAAAAATGTTTATAATTGCCGTATTTACTGTATAAATATGGCAGTTTATTATTTACAATGTAGTATGTACTGCTTTGAATGCCAGTGTCTACTTTCTTAAAGGCATACCTCACTCTAATCGAAGAAAATGTGAATGTTTTGTCAAGATGTGAAAGAAGAAGAAAAAAAATACTGACTCCATGTGTTGTGTACAGTACACTACAGAAAAAAAGCATACACTATTAGTGCATCGAGATTTCTGCAGGAGTGGAATTGGAAAATAATTACCTAACAACATCTGCATCAAATTTATACTTCTTTCAATGAGCTCTTCTTCGTGTCCTTAGACAAATAAAAAGGTCACTTTCAGGATGAACATGGTGCAAAAAAACAACGTAACGTCAGACAAACAAATACTTATCGTGAGAGGTTGCTTATCGTGCACGCTTAGTGGAAAACAGAAAATAAGTGGCATAGGATTCACACCATGTCGGTCCGATGTGCCTTCTTTTTACTTGACCACGACAAACACAGAATGACCTCTGCAGGACACTGAGACAAGGATTTACAACGCCTACAAGGGCAGGGGCTTTTTCTTCCCACGTACATGCTCATTCTAAGGGTAGGTGTTTATGTTGGGCCACATAGAATGCCCTGTGTGTGTGAGCAGGCTGACTTTGATTCATTGCTGCCCAATAAATCTTTTGAGATGTGCCTCTGCGAATGAATACATTTTGGTCCAAGGTGACATCAGAACGCCCCCATTTAAAAAGTAGTCGTTGCACATGGA
>NC_085876.1:14162752-14165252 GCF_034702125.1 Engraulis encrasicolus | reverse complement strand
TGGCTGTCCCACTCCCACCCCACCACGTCCCCAGAGGAGGAGTCATGAAGAGGAGTTCTCCGGAAGACTACAGCTGGAGCTCCCCACTCAGATAGCTATCTTTTGAGTCATGCGTGACCGAGATAAGAAGTTGGCAACGACAGCAACAACAACAACAGATGAATGGTGGATAGCTAAAAAAAACATGTCGGGCGGCCCTGGAAGGCGAGTAGAGTATGCAAACCAGTTTGTGAAACTGAAACATCAAAGTTAGACCAAACTTGGCCTGGATTCCTTTTTTTTTCGTTTTAGCCAACTTTAGCTCAGTCTGAGGACGTGGATTTCTTAATATTTTAGCAACACTGTAGCCTGTAGCAATTCATTTATATTTCAGCTAAACTGAGCCACACATAACCTCGACTCTTTTGTATTTCAGTCAAACTTCGATCCCAGGATTGCTTTATATAACGTAACATCAAAAAAAATGTCGCTGGTCACAAGAGCACAGTTCCGGATAAATCCCAGTGATATCCACATTATCCACATCTTTGTTTTAATCTTATTCCATCTCTCCAAAGCGAAACATTCTAGGTCAATGCTAATGAAAGTCTTCCTAAACTTTTTTCTTGCGTGTCTGTATGTATGTATGGTTGGAGTCTCTGACTAAATGCACACAGGAATCAAAGACCTCAGAAAGATTTTGAAGATTAGAGGAGATTAGAATAGGTCAAGAGAGGGCCGTTGAGAATGAAATTGAGAGAGACAGCTACACCTGAGAAAAGTCTAAGGCTGGGGGGGTGGGGTGGGGGTGGGGTGGGGGTCAGTTGTCCCGGGAAAGAGGGGTCCCTAGAATTGGGTCCCCATGATACTTGTATAATATGTACTAGGTGGTGGGGCCTTTCAGGTGACTTTGTCTCTGGGCCTGGCCAAAGCTGTCAGCGGCCCTGCCTGCTCACAGCTTCCGGGGGTAAGACAGGAACGTGCAGCCGCAGTACGACATCAAAACGTAGAGAAAGAAACACTGGATGACGTCAGTATGGTATGTTCACAGGGAAGAGATAATAAAAAGGACAACAGGAGTTAAAGAGAAACATAGAGTATATCACACACACACACAGAGTGATAGAGATAGAGATGTTGGTCTGTCTGCCATCATCCTTGATCAGTAGTGATGGCTTGTTGGAGTCCCTATCATGTTATCTGAAAGTGTCACCAAATTCTCAGAATGACAAGAGATTGAGACAAGAGTTGCAACAAACAACAGCTAGAGGGAACAGATGAAAGAGAGAGAGAGAGAGAGAGAGAGAGAGAGAGAGAGAGAGAGAGAGAGAGAGAGAGAGAGAGAGAGAGAGAGAGAGAGAGAGAGAGAGAGAGAGAGACTGAGAGAGGGCAAGCATGTATGGACATGACTGACATTCTTGCCATACACTCCCTCCCCTCCCCTCTCTCTCGTCGGTCTCTCACCTCTCCACCGACCGTCACCTCGCCCCGAGAAAGACATTCATCTTTTTATTCCTCTTTTGTATGCCTGCAGAGGCAGACAAGGTTTTTTTTCTTGCCTTTTCTTCACCATGAGAGGTGGACACAGAAGAAGTGACATAATCTCTTTCAGCACCCGTTCGTCACTGCAGGAAAGAGCAATACCTGCAATACCGTAGCAGTCGTAAAATGTAAAGCCACCGTGGAAGACATACCAGCTCCAGGGAGCACTGTTAAAACAACTTCTGCCAAGAGTTTCTGTGAAAATCTATGACTGTGTGTCACAAGGATGTGATTGTTTGTGATGTTTGTGCTATACAATCATTAGAGGTGAGCTATGGGGTTAACAACCCAATCAAAACCCTATAATATGCATTTCTGGGAAATGTTGAGGGACAACCATGATTCATCTGAACTACACAGTTATGGTATTTGCTGAAGTCCCAGACCCCCCCACCGTCCACACACAAGTGCAACCTTCCATGACATTACAAGAGCATGTTTTTGAGAAAATTGTAGCCAACCCTGCATTTTTGCAACCATGTTCAAACACCTGGCTGTCCCACTCCCACCCCACCACGTCCCCAGCGGAGGAGTCATGAAGAGGAGTTCTCCGGAAGACTACAGCTGGAGCTCCCGACTCAGATAGCTATCTTATGAGTCAATTTCTGCCTTGAGTTTCTGTGTAAAGCTCCAAGGGATAAGTATGGGTATAAATAATGCACTTTAATAATAATAAATAATAAATAATGCACTTTATTGCTCACTTTACCACTATAATATACAGTACTGTACTGTATGTATATCTTGGACTAAACCTGAGATACACTTTAAATATATTACTTTGGCATACTATACATGCTTGCTTTTACTGTAAAAGCATTGCGCAAATCTTCTTGCGCAAATGTTTCCTCTCTTCATGAATCATTTTACAGTAGTATCATAAAAATGTTCAGACGGATTTCCTGTCTAGAGCTGGGATGCCCACCACTGTATTGAGTGGACAGCCGAGAGACAGATAGACCTTTCCTGTGTTGTAAAA
>NC_085876.1:14130252-14157752 GCF_034702125.1 Engraulis encrasicolus | reverse complement strand
CTTAAGCAAGGGAAACGAAGCCCTTTTTAATTTGAGGTGAGTGCCTTTAATATACAGTTAAGGCAACATAGTAAGGACACACACACAAATCTTAACTTCAGAATTTGCTTTTTAGCCACTTCCCAAAACTCAACGTTTGAAACCCTAATTGTGAACAGCTCCAGCAACATTCCACAAAAAAGTCAAAGATCGACCAAAGTCTCGTGTTAATTTTATTCCAATCTTGTTTAATCGCATCTGATTTCTAGAGTTCGGCTCCAGCTATGTGTAAATCCATCTATGGCTAGACTCACGGACTAAACGCACACAGGAATCAACAACATACTAATATAAAAGAGGCTTTCAAGATGGATTAGAGTTTGGAGATTAGAGTATAACAGGTGAAACTGAACCCAAGCACAGCCACATGTAGCCTACATGTTTTATGTAAACACATAGATTGACAAGTCACTCCACCTGTTTGGGGAATGTACAATGAGTCAAAATGGCTGCCAGATTTTCATTTCACCTGCATCCAAGCCCTAAGCACTGGGTAGTAATAGTAATATACACTACATTACACAATGTCCTCATTACAGTGCTTAGTTCCCTACATGACGCACCTACTACACCTACTACAAGCTATGCTATTCAATGACAGAACAAATGAACATTTTGTATTTATTCTTACTCATTTTTTACTTAATCTAAGAACATCACACAAAGAGGCATCACTCATGAGATCAGCGACTAAAAACCTAACCAGGGGCCTCATGTACTAAGACTTCCCAAACATTTCCAACTGAATTCTTGCTGCATGTGTGAGAATCTGTAAAGCTACATACGCACCTCCCATTTCAAATGTATTTCAGTTCATGCGACAGGCTTTCAGACTGATTCACGTGGTGCATCTGATTTCCCATGAACTGTACTACACATGCACTATTTCATGTTAAGTCCATCTTAGTACATTCGCACATTTGCGTGAAGTGTTACTTACGTAGCTTTTTTGGTGCATAAGCGAGCTTTGTACATGAGGCCCCCCAGCTCAGATAAGTTTTTAAAAATCCTTGCGGATTGGACCCTATTGTTTTCTCACATTTGAACGATGACAAACTCAAACTCTGTGTTGATATCCAACACACCTATCCAAGCTCCCTTTTTTGAAGGAGAAAATAAAAAAAGAAAGAACGGAAGAAAGAGATCCAATGCCACTTACTCTTTCTTCTTCCTCATGTGCATGATGACTCCGATCACGATGCCCAGAGCGATGAGCACCCCGATGATGATGCCAGCGATGGCTCCTCCTGACAGGCCCTCCTCGTCCAGGGCACCCTCCTCTGCACACACGCACGCACGCACGCACGCACGCACGCACGCACGCACGCACGCACGCACGCACACACACACACACACACACACACACACACACACACACACACACACACACACACACACACACACACACACACACACACACACACACACACACACACACCACACACACACACACACACACACACACACACACACACACACACAATGACAATGATGAGTTGAACAACACTTCACTTTACAATGCATTCCTCAACTTTCAAAAGATAGTTTTTGGGCTTTTACAACTTCCTTTTTTAGACAGGACAGTGAGAAAGAAACAGATGACGAGGGGGAGGAGACAAAAACACCTCAAGAACATACTAAGGCCACATGTTCCTGGAAGAGAGCTACGCTCCTCCAACACAAACTGGCACTGCCGCCTGCTCGCTCTGAGCGATCTCAGGCAAGACTGTTCTCTGTCATTGTCTCTCAGTGGTGGAATGAACTCCAAGAGACAGGAAAACCAGGCACATCTCTCTCAGCCTTCAAGAGTAAAGAATCTTCTCTTTCGTGACTATCTACTGCACTAATGCTTGAGCTGCCCCAGTCCCAGGGTAGACCCTCTGGCATGTATGTATGTGTGTGTACTCTACTTAACCCTCTGCTAATGTACTTAAAACAGAACCCTAACCTAACCCTACTTAGCATCTGCACTTGTTGTTCTGTATATTTCCTGTGCACTTTGTATCTACTAGTGTTGTTGAGTCTGACTAGGGTTATGTCCTTGATTGTAAGTCGCTTTGTTTAAAAAGCGTGTGCCAAATGCAATGTAATGTAATGGGAAGGATCTGGAAATGATCTCTGCCCACAATCAAACCCAGGTCCCCATCATGATGATACATCTCCTTAGCCCAATTCACCACTTCGCCCCACTTAACCATTCCTCAACTTTGTGCGTGGAGGTGTTGGTGACGGGATAGTGAGAGGGAGAAAACGAGTGGCGAGAGAAACATGGGGAAGGATCACTTTGTCTAGTTTAGGTCTGGCCATTTTCTACCTGCTACAGAGTATTGATTTACTGAACTTTATAAGGAAATTACAGCTCGACACGGCATGACTAGGCCGCCATTTACCGCCGATTATTGCGTTTCGATTACCAAGTATGGCACGGCACTGCCACTACCTACTACCCAGAATGCCGTGCGTCGGCTAACCCTTACCAGTGAATCAAAAAACAATCATGGCGGCCACCCGGTCAACTACCATAGACTTCTCTTTAGTTTGACACTTTTTAACTTTTTAACAGAAATCAACATCGTAGTATCCAAATATGATGTCACTGTATATAGCCTTGAACCGATAATGCTACATAATGACAACGCTAAAACGTATCTCCAACTATACTCCAGGTACCACGGTTTGTAATTGAAACACAAACCAGGCTGAGTTAACAGCACCACTCAGCTCGACACGACACAGCACGACACGGCCAGGTTGTATGTGGAGAAATGCCTTTAGGGACGTTGTTTGTTGCTGCTCACCTTTGACGTCCAGCCTGTGCGTGGATGTGGAGGTGGCATTGGTGACGGCGTTGGTGGCGATGCAGGTGTAGATGCCGCTGTCTTTGTAACGGGGGTTCTCGATGACGACTGTGGCGGAGGTTGTGCTCAGCACCGTGTCGTTCAGCTTCCACTGGTAGGTGGGCGCCGGGTGCGAGTTGACCAGGCACTTGATCTCCACCTTGTCGTGGATCTCCACCGCGTCGGGGCCCTCCACCGCTGTCACCTCCGGCCCATCTGAAGCAAAAAGAAGCAGATTGAAGAGATTTGCATAGTGTAATGTCTGTATGTATGGGCACATTAGAAAACGCTCAGTGTTAATTCAATACTTATAGAATCTAATCAACATCTTCATCTACAGTGAATTTGGCTCCAGAGTACACTCTAAGTGTTGAATTAACACTGTGTATGAAGTAGTGTGCAGTATGCTTGCTCTGTCCTGTAATGTCAGCATTATAGAAATATTCCTATTCATCAAGGTGATTCCCTACAAGTTAACAGTTTGGAGACTTGCTTAAAACTAAGATTGTACATAACGACATAAGAATAAGATAAGAGATACAAGATGTATAGTAAACCAAAAGTTGTTTTAAGTAGCCTGCTTAAAATGTAAGTGGTATAAATTTGCACATGAATATGTGTGTGTGTGTGTGTGTGTGTGTGTGTGTGTGTGTGTGTGTGTGTGTGTGTGTGTGTGTGTGTGTGTGTGTGTGTGTGTGTGTGTGTGTGTGTGTGTGTGTGTGTGCGTGCGTGCGTGCGTGCGTGCGTGTGTGTCTGTGTGGTGTGTGCATGCGTGCATCAGTTTGTCTGCTTGTGTGTGTTAGTAGTAGTAGTAGTATGCATTAACAACAAGCCTGTCCTGAAACTCACAGTTGACCACCATGGTGTATGTGGCCGCGACGCTGTTGACGTCGTTCCTCAGCTCGCACTTGTACGTGCCGGCGTCCTCCTTCTGCACGGGCGAAATGACCAGGATGTCCTTGTGCTTGGACATGGTCATCCTGTCGCTGGTGGCCAGAGCCGCACCGTCCTTGGACCACAGCTTGGAGGACACGGTGCCGGACTCCGCCCCGCAGGTGAGGTTGACGGAGCTCTTCCCGGCCAGGAGGGGGGCGTCGCCGCCTACCCTGGTGATCGTGGTTCCCTTAATGGGCTCTGTGGTGCGGAAGAGGAGAGGAAGAGAAGGGTAGAGAGAGAAGGAGAGAGAGAGAGGGGTAGAGAGAGAGAGTAAAGGGGGTTGGAGGGAGATAGAGAGAGAGATTTTAACACTCGTTTATTGAATATCAGTCACTAGTTCATGCCATATTACATTTCATATGAGAGAGAGAGAGAGAGAGAGAGAGAGAGAGAGAGAGAGAGAGAGAAAGGCAGAGATAAAGAGGCAGAGAGAGTGAATGATCTGGAGAGATGATGAGATTTAATGGCCATTTATTAAACAGACAGACAGAGACAAAGGCAGAGGTTCAGACAGATAGTGAAACCAATATATAGGGAGACAGAAGAGAAGAGAAGAGAGGGACGACTAAAGGCTTCTTTTCACGGAGCAAAAATTTACAGCGGCATAAAAATCTTTACTGCTTAATGCTTAGCTACTGCTGCTAAATTCTATAGCTGTCTAATGAAAACGTTTTACTGACTGCCTTGGTCTCCATAAGTAACAGCATAGTTAAATCTCATCTCAACTCCAAATATGAAAGGGTTTTAGTTACTACATGAATGTCCTCTATCGCTTTGTATATAGTCAAAAACAAACAGCTACAAAAGCTCTCCATTCCTTTCTGGGATTGTATTAATCTGTAAACTCCTGCCACCTCGCCAGTGCCAGAATAAATCATGAATTCGTTAATCTGTTAAGACTGCTGCTGCTGCTACCAGAATGGCAATGAGCAAGTCGCAATGTACTACTAAAGACTTAGTCTGGTTGCCAGGAGGATGAACCCGGAAATGTTGAGTACACCAAAGTTTTCTGACAGAGCAAGGGTCCCAAGTATATAGAAACTGGTGGATGCTAACTTGTGTATGCTAAAAATATATACACCATAGACTCTGTGAAATGTCGTTGTAGTGTAGCACTATGGTAGCAACGTCTCTTCAACGTCTATTACACCATTCCATTGGTGGAGCGGCACATGTCTACTTCTGAATATAAAAAAATGCTGTTATTCCTATTACAACACCTATGCCTTTAACAAGGTAATTCCGTTGATTAATTCAGCTTACTTACAGATTAGTTTTATACTTAAAGACAGGAGACACTAGGTAAAACAAGATCCTTCATGTTAGTTCATGTCGGTACCATAATGGGAATCAGTTCCACGCTGTATGAATTTGCCCGTCATACAGTATTTTGTAGAACTATACACTAAAAATAAACTTGGGGCACACCCAAATCAAAGGAGAGTTTGACCTATCCACCCTCCTTGGAACAAGAAGAAGAAGAAGGGGGTTAAACATTCTATACAATTCTAGTTTCTAGTTCTAGTTTTCATTCATAGTTCTAGTTGTCATTTCATTTCATTTTTAGCATGTATTTATTGGGAATTTTCTTTATTCATCAGGACAGTGAAGAGAAGACAGGAAATGAGAGAGAGAGAGAGAGAGAGAGAGAGAGAGAGAGAGAGAGAGAGAGAGAGACAGAGAGAGAGAGAGGAGAGAGAGGGAGAGAGAGAGAGAGAGAGAGAGAGAGAGAGAGAGAGAGAGAGAGAGAGAGAGAGAGAGAGAGAGAGAGAGAGAGAGAGAGAGAGAGAGAGAGAGAGAGAGAGAGAGACAGAGAGACAGAGAGACAGAGAGACAGAGACAGAATGAGGGAGGGTTGACCCAGACGGGATTTGAACCTGGGTCCCCGTGGACAATTAGCTTGTACAGCACATGGTACAGGTGCATTAGCACATCCCCCGTAAGTGTAACCTCTGTCCTGCATTAAGTGGGATTAGCTATCTACCCCCCCCTCCTGCTATCACAGTTCCAGGATGAGGTGGGCATGAAGGATCTCCCCCGTGACTATCTAGCATCTTTGGTATGTTCCCTCCCTAGGCTCATCTGCTTCAGAAAACAGATCAAATATATGGCACAAGACCCTTTGAAACATAGATGGATCTCCCCCACCTGTGGAATTCATTTCAAGTATGGTAGGCTGGCCATAAATGAATCACAATGCAAACGCAGTTCAATCCACGGACCGGCCACATTCCTGGCTACAGAACCATTCCATTCCTGTCAGCGTTCTGAGAGGGTGTAAATATCTTCATGACATTGCCTCTTGTTCTCCACCATTGAGTGTGTCTCCGCTGCTACAACGCCAGGTTATTACTGAGGCCCATGAAATGTACCTCTCTGCCTCTCTGCCTGTCTGTCTGTCTCTCTCGCTCTTTCTCTCTCTCTCTCTCTCTCTCTCTCTCTCTCTCTCTCTCTCTCTCTCTCTCTCTCTCTCTCTCTCTCTCTCTTTCTCTCTCTCCTTTCATACCTTGCATTGCTGTGCATCTTAGAACTTGTGCGTTGGACCAGAAGAGCCTATAATGTGAGGTGTGAGTGAGTGAGTCAGAGAGAGCACACAACTGGAAATTCCAATTCCGGGAACGACGTGCCCGTTGAGCAAGGCGTCGCATTCAATGGACAGCACAAACTTCAACACGACCTCTTTCTCTCTCTCTCTCTCTCTCTCTCTCTCTCTCTCTCTCTCTCTCTGTCTCTCTCTCGCTCTCTGTCTCTCTCTCTCTCTCTCTCTCTCTCTCTCTCTCTCTCTCCCTGTCTCTCTCTCACACACTCTTTCTGTCTATATCTCTCACACACACCCTTCCTCTCACATAAAGGCCAACAATGTGACTTTGTAAACCGTTTGCAGAGCTCAACTCCTTTTCGAACATGCTAATCTAAACTACCGTACATTCTTCCCGCCTAAACTAGTAAAATAAACACAAAAACTAAGAAAAAAAATGACTTCACTTCAGGCACCTCCGCATGGTAAACTGGGGCAAGTGAGTGCGCTCGCAGAAAGTCAAACAGCATTACGTGGCTAGTTGCAATACCCCCTGAGGGCGCATAGTAGTGAAACCAGTTTCTGCATGCTTGCTCTCGTTGAAGAGGCCATCTTAAGTCAAGCAGACACATGTGGCTGTGTCAAAAGGGCCTATGGCAGCAGACCCAGACCGCCCATCTGCAGCCCAACTTACGTTAAGGGAGGCGCTTGCTGCAGGAATTTCGAATGAAAACAACTGCGTAACGCCATTGAACGAAAAAGCAGCATGTGGTTAAATTCAAGCCCTTGATGTAAAAAGAGGTAAAATGGGATCATACTAAGCACACCTTTTAACAAACTTTAATGAACACCTGTTCACAGGTGAGTTTATTTTAGTTTTAAATATGTAGGATTTTCTGGCCTTACAGTAGAAGAATGAATTGGTCAACAGGGCCACGCCCGAAACCTTCACTTCAAGCCTCATTCAGCTCGTGAGAAAGTTGTTATGCTTGACATCTCATGAAGGTTTATCCAGATCCAGAGCCTATCTATGCTCTAACCAGACGATTAACATAGGAAGTGAGTCACACAGACAGATGACAGACAGAGGATAAGGAGATGAACTGGAAACGGATCTGACTTGAACCAGACTTGAACCGAGGTCCCTTACGATAGCCTGATTATCATCGACGTTCAAATCTCTTTGAGACTTGGTCTGACCAAGAGCATAACAATTAACCTTTCCCTTGGTTTGCTTAAGGTTGTTTGCTCCCCGACAAAGTGAAAGGATTTCCCGTATTTTCGGGAACTCAGAAAGAACTTGCATTGCTCTTGACCTGACTAGTTGCAACCCCGAAGGTGTTGCGTCACTAGGAGGGCGCGGCCTGGCTACCCTTATGAAAACTAGCAACAGCAAACGCATAGTAAACACACAATATAATGCAAACTGTTCCAAAACACCTGCCATGGCAATATTGACAAATTCTCATTTCGTTGATCACTTCTATAGATTATCCATGGACAGTGAAAGAAAACCAAAGCAGCCATACTGTGTACACAATACAATTGGTACAGAGAGCTTGTGACTACTGGTATGTATTACTTGTTTAGCCAACAAGTATGGCCTTAGGAGGTTTAAACTGGCAGTTGAGCAATTATGACCTAGTTACCAACCCCCCTCCCCACATACTGTACATACAGTTCACACACGCACACGCACACGCACACGCACACGCACACGCGCACACACACGCACGCGCACGCGCACGCACACGCACACACGCACACGCACACACGCACACACGCACACGCACACACGCACACGCGCACACACAGAAACAGAAACACACACAGACACACAAACACACACACACACACAGACACACAAACACACACACACACACACGCACACACACACACACACACACAAACCACCACCCCACAGCTCCTTCCAGCTCATTCCAGGTACCACCTCAAAATGAACACACACCCAGGAATGCAATGGAATTCTTGGGTGTTTGATAAGTCTGGCATATGACACATGTTCAAACACAGTCATGAAAACCAAACACCAGCTCAACAATCGCCGTCTAGGTGCAAGGATCAGAGTTGAAAACCAACCAGACCTTTACATTAACTCATGATGCACCTTAACCCAAGTCATAGTGCATTACTAAAGCCCCTGTGTTGTCTCATAGTAGTGTAGTACTATGGTAGTTAACTTTTCAATGACTATTACAGCATGCGTTAATGAGCTACATATCCCCCAGCAAGAATGGGCATTTTTAGCATAGACCAGCCCCTCACAACAACCCTCGGATCCCAAGAACCGCTCCTGACCGTCACACCACTGATCCAATCAAGAAACTTCGAGTAGTTATACAGTGCTAACCAGCCAATCACTTATACATGACCTTAAACTGATTATCGCCTCTAGTAACGAGTAGACTCACCTGAAAGACCAACTTTGGTTATACAGTGCCAGCCAATCAATGACCCACTGACTATGACCTATGGTAATGAGTAGACTCACCTGAAAGACCAACCCCCTAACCATTAGGCCGCGGCTGGCCCAATAAAGACAATTAATAGCAAAAGGGAGACGCTAAAAAAACTCACCCTGCACACTGAAGGTGGTGGGTGCGGCGGCGGCTGCGTAGCGCTTGGTCTTGGCGTTGGTGGCCTGGCAGGTGTAGTTGCCACCGTCCTTCTCCTTCAGCTTGTCGAAGACGATGGAGGCGGCGGTCTGGTCCTTCATGACGGCGCCGTTCTGCAGCCAGATGTAGGTGGCCTCGGGGCTGGACACAGATGAGCAGCTCAAGGTGACGTTGGAGCCTGTGGCCAGCACGGCCTTCTTGGGCGTCTGGGTGAGGACAACACTCTCTGGACCATCTGCACACACACATACACACACACACACACATACACACACAACATTACACTTAACGGATGCTTTTATCCAAAGCGACTTACAGATATTTACCGGGTATTGATTACAGTCCCTGGAGCAATGTGGGATTAGGTGCCTCACCAGGGGCGAGTTTAGGCTATTTTTAGTGGGGCCACGGCCCCACCGTGACTTGGCTCGGCCCCACTAGCTCAGGAGCCTTTTAAAATATTATTTGTGAATTGTATTGAACATGAATGCAAGTGCGCAGTCGCTTCGTCCCTGCGCAATAATCTGCTGCAACTGCCCCGTCTGGCAACCCTGTGTATGAGCTTCAAGAAAGGTCGACCTTGTGACGAGTCTGCTACACCTCTTCTGATTGGTTTGCATCTTCATGCAACTGCTTCCCGCCAGAGTTGTGTTCAGTTATGATTTTTGCGAAAGTAGTTTCTGGTAGTTTCTGGATTTGTCATACAGCCGAGGCAGAAACCAAATCCGCGCATATTCTCGTGATGAGAAGGTATGGAGCACACTACACACAATAAAGTGGTGTAGGCTACTGTAGTGCTATGTGCGGACTATGATAACATTGATTGTCATCATAACTGCCATATTTTTGTAAGCTGGTAAACGTTGGTAAAAAAAAAAAAAGTGTTGCAATGAAAGACCATTAAAATCGTCCACTGTTAGGTTGTGGATATCCGTGAAATATGGTTAACATAGGTAGCGGTGGTGGCTAAGATTTTGTAAGGTGGTCCCTTGCGACGCACAATACGTTCACTTTCGCCGGTGTACAGGGGCTCTCTGTTGACCACTTCATGCAAGGTGAGTCAGTCAGAATCACAAAAGCTTGAGGTAGCGAGATAACGGAAAGGGGAGTCAAAATATTGGTGGAATACAATGCGTAATCAACCTACTGTGGAAACTATGCCATGCATCACAAATGATGAGGACAGAGTGCAAAATAGGGCTGTTATAGGGTACATAGCCTACGCTACCATCAGGACAGTCAAAATGATATGCCTGGCAGCGTTTAGAAGTTGTGAGGGAATTAAACATGCTTTAGCCTTGCGTTGGAATAGTTCTAGCGAACAGCAGGCATATCGGCTGAAAATCATACGGCTAGTCACATTACAACACATGTCATATTGGGAATATTACATATGGATAGTCGAGGTTCGCCCATATGGGGAGGTTTATCCATATTTTGGAGATGCTGTAATTGTGATGTGAGAATGCGGGCTCTCCAACTTCTCACTTGGCCTACTGATTGGAAACTGTGTGAAGGTTGGACGTTACTTTGCTATTGTTATTGGAACATACTGGCTCGGACTGGAGTGACTTTGGTGCCCGCGGGGTTTGTACTGTCCATTTAGGCTACATGTGTGACAGAGAGCGCGCAGCTTGTTGCGAGATTCCCATCATCGGCATGACTTTTGGCAGTTTCTACTTTCCATTTACATGAGTGACAGGGAGCGCGCACCTTGTTGCGAGATTCCCATCATCGGCATGACTTTCGGCAGGGGATGTTTTAATTGCTATTTTTATGTTTGCTTGAGAAGGAGATGTCAGATTTTAAAAGCTCACAATGAATATTTATCTGTTGAGCTACCGATTGGAACGGTCATTTGCGGTGCAAGGAGCGCACAAGAGAGGGGAAACTCTTTTAATTATTTTTAAGTCACTCAATAGCCTAGCCCTTAATATATTGCAGATATGCTACAGTAATACCATCCACTTAGGAGTCTTAGTTCTTCAGTGTCTTCTCTACTTGTTGTGCCAAGGGTAAAATCCAGGTGAAATGGCATTTAGCCATTATGCTGCCGAATGACGGAACAAGCTTCCTATTCAAATTACTGTAGGCCTACCTGTAGAGCTGCCCTAACTGTAGGCTATTATGGTTTGACAAAAAAGCTTCATTTTCATCTTGCTTTGTAGCTACCTTTGTAGTCTGTATAACACTTCCTATACATTATTGTAATATTTTCCTCTCTCTTTTTCTTTCCTCTCAATCACATAAGAACTATGACAACCATTAGGGTGCATATCTCACATACAGTAGGCTACCAATCACAAAGATTTACCTATGTAGGTAATGTAAGTTAGATTTCGTGGGGGAAAATTTAATGTCATGACTTGTGGGTAGTCCTTCATTGAGTGAACTGTTATTTAAAATTGAAAGCCTTTTGAAAACAAAATCTGAAATCTGAAATCTGAAATAGAAATGCAACGCTTGCTCTGTCAGGTACCTCTGTCAGGTACCACTGTCAGCACCAGGGGCCAGGCCCCTCTAAAGATCAAAAGCTAAAATCGCCCCTGTGCCTCACCCAAGTGCACTTCAGAGTCAGACTTGAACCTGCAACTCTCTGTTCTTAAGTCCATCTTCCTAACCATCAGGCCACAGCATCCCATCACATCACAGGCTGTTCACTTCGAGGCAGGGGCGTAGCAGCAAATTTCGGTCCTATGTACAACCAGTTCCGATGGACCCCCTGCCTACCCATATGCTGTATCTACATACATATTTGACTCCGTGTGAACCCCCCACATAATGTGGGACCCTACTGACTCAGTCCCACTCTACCCCCTATTACAACGCCCCTGCTTCACGGTTTTGGACAAAACGAATGACTCAAATCAGGCTTTTGCTACTGAACTTCCACCATATGGTCCCTGGCGATCTCGACTTTGCACACAAAGTCATCAAATACCCCGATTTTCAAACACCCAGAAATTCCCTAAGCCGTGGGAACACTGCATTACACCCAAGCGACTTACAGTTATTACAGGGTTATGGTTAGAGTTCCTGGAGCAATGTGAGGCCTATGTGCCTTGCTCAAGGGCACTTAGGGTGTTTTCACACCTAGTCCCGATAAGCCATTTAAGTGAACTCGGACCTGTGACTCAGCTTTTTCTGTGCATATGTGAGTGCTTAAGTGTACCTAGACCCCTCGGAAGTGAACTGTACAGAGACCTTCATTGACGTGGTTTTAGTGCGGTTTGCTTATGAATCCTGTCAAGTTTCAATTGTGACTAGGCGTAATCACTTGTTGAGAGCTCTAGAGGACAGAATGTGATCCAAAAGAGGACTGACACGCCATAAAAGCCTAATGGGACCAGAAAGAGCAGCCTGTTCTTTTTGTAATACACTCACAATATGAACAAAAACAGAACTGAGTCATTTTGTTGTCAGTTCACTTTTTGGTCCACTTTAAGAGGACTAGAGGTATGTTTGGTTCACTTAAAGGGGACTCGGTGTGAAAATACCCTCAGATGAAGGTGTAGGGAGACCACATACCGGTAAGGGTGGGATTCAAACCTTCAACCCTCTGATTCTAAAACCACCTACCCAAAGATTAAGTCAAGTCTGCCTCTGACTGCAGATGGGCCTATTCACTCTTTGCTGAAATTACACAACTACATCTTAACAACAGCACTATGACATTACGGAGAGCCTTAAGTAACAGATTTAGTCTTGGTCATCATCATTTTTATGACAGTAACGTTATAACATAGGCTATGCCCTACGGGGCTTACTCAGTTAAAGGGGTATGCCACTATTTTGGGGCTTAATACGGTTAAAATCGTTGGCACAATGCTACACGGATCCACTGACTTTCACTAGCTTAGTGTCATATTCCCTCTTTTAACTTGTCTTAAAGCAAGACAACGCTTAACATGAAAAACAAGACACTTTCCCACCTTTATAAACCCCGGCCAACGATTTTAACTGCATTAAGCCCCAAAATAGTGGCATACCCTTTTAAGCCATGTCTGCCTCACTCACATGCACACACGCACGCACGCACGCATAGTGTATGAGACAGAGCATGCATGAGAGGACTATGACATCCATCACAGGATGCAAACGATGTGCATGGAAAGGCTTTCAGAGAACAATACCCAGTGTTGTCCCACTGCTAACACTGTTGCTACCTGCTACCTCTCTCTCTCTCTCTCTCTCTCTCTCTCTCTCTCTCTCTCTCTCTCTCTCTCTCTCTCTCTCTCTCTCTCTGTCTCTGTCTCTCTCTCTGTCTCTGTCTCTCTCTCTCTCTCTTTCTCTCACTATCTGTCTGTACACAGCACAATACCTAGTGTTGTCCCAAGGCTAACACCACTGTTGCTACCTGCTACCTAATTGTGTGTGTGTGTGTGTGTGTGTGTGTGTGTGTGTGTGTGTGTGTGTGTGTGTGTGTGTGTGTGTGTGTGTGTGTGTGTGTGTGTGTGTGTGTGTGTGTGTGTGTGTGTGTGTGTGTGTGTGTGTGTGCGCGTGTGTGTGTGTGTGTGTGCTGAGGGGGCTGGGGAAATAAAAGAGATCTTATCTCCCTGGCCCTGTCTTCCTGACACCTGTCTGGGTCTGACTCAGCGCTGCTGTTTGCCGAAGGAAGGAAGGAGTCTTTTTCAATAGCACTGGCTGAGGAGGTGTGTGTGTGTGTGTGTGTGTGTGTGTGTGTGTGTGTGTGTGTGTGTGTGTGTGTGTGTGTGTGTGTGTGTGTGTGTGTGTGCGTGTCTGTGGACTCCTTTTCAATGGCACTAGCCAGTGTTGCCAGATGTGTCTGATCAAGTCCCGCCCAAAGGTTCTCAAAAAACGCCAAATTGCGCTAAACTCCACCCAATTTCAACAAATTACATTGACTTCTATGGCCCTAAAATGGCAGAAAAAACGCCAAATGGTCCATTTTTACCCGCAGACTGCCATCCCAAGTAGCCCAATTGGGCGGGTAACCGCGCAATCTGGCAACACTGGCACTAGCTACAGAGGCGTGTAAAAGGCACAGAGCCATCAAAAGCTTTTGACAAATGAAACAGATAAAGAAGGTGACAAGGACATGTTTCTTATAGTTCAATTCCTTTCAAAATGTCAAACATTCAATTCACTACCGCATTACATCTGTAGTAGTAGTCTACTCTACCAGCGCTCCACTAGTTCCATGTGTTTGAAACAAAGACAACTTGGGACATTGGAGAGCCCTGGGCCTGCCTATACTGTGCTAATAGATTGTTTAAACTGCATATCTGCATAGAGGCGTGTAAATCGCACATCCATCAAGACTTTGGACATGTTAAACAGAAGAGGGCAGAGGAGGAAGAAGGCTACAAGGACACAAACTCTACATTTGTTACACTTCTATGGGATTGATAAAGTATTTCTTCACTACAAATGTTCTAGTATTACAATATGATTGAAATGAATTAGTATGGTATGGAGAAGCACAGGGCCTACACAATGGCCGTGGGTTGCGTAAATGCAGGTAAGCTGGGAGTCGATCAGGTCAGTTGTCCCGTGCCCAGGGAGAAGGGGTCCCCAATATTGGGTCCTCAATATTGTATGCCTTAGGTGTGGGCGGGGGCTTTCAGATGACTTTGTCCTTGGTCCGGCCAAAGCTGTCAGTGACCCCGTGTAATTGGCATATCTATCAGTGTTAGCACTGCAGAGGCGTGTGAAGCGCACAGCCAAATTAAACAAATGAAAACACAAGATGGCCGATGGATACAGGTATGGTTGAATGTGAGGCGCCACCCACACGACTTCTCACCTCTTCTGAGGTAAAACTCTGAAGGTAACAGAATGGATGGGGAACTAAATGAGGGTACAGTGCAGAGATGATGATGTGAAACTGATTGTGTGTGCTTGGCCTGAGAGGATGTGAAACGTCGACAGAGGAATAGAGATACAAGATGTGTCTCATCAAAAAACATCCATTTTGATCCTAATCCTTGAATGGAGTATATTGTGTAGGATGGTGGCCAGAGTAGGTATTGCAACTATGATGCTCATCAATGAAGCTCATTGAAACTGCGCTGCCTGGAAAGAAACTGCTAAAAATAATACACAGAGCATCTTTTAAATGTCTCTACTCTACTACTCCAATGAGATTCAAGCACAGCCTACTATGGGACATGGGAATGCATTACACTGTAGCCGTGGGTTGTGTCAACAGCATTTCTATCAATATCATTGTTGGTTGAGAGCATGCAACACACTTTGCCCTTTTGCCACAAGACCAGAAGGAAGAGATTAACAAGGAGCTTCTCCCCTCCCTAAATATCTCAATTCTTGAGTCGCTATTTTGCTGTCTAGGTCTAGGACATTGCTGCCTCTCAATTCCGCAAGCCTGACAAATCACTGTCTCGCTGTCTTGGCAATGTAAACATAATGGCCCCATGAAAAAAAATGCAAATCTACCCATAAATCAACATCAATGTCTTTCATTACGGCTTCAATTTATATACGGTGACAGATTTATGTGCTTCTGATGGGACCGTCACCAAATCAAATCACATCCATGCGTTATTCGCTCTCTGTGTATGTGCGTGTTTGGGGTGTGGGGTGTGGGTGGTGTGTGTGTTGACGCCCATATTCCCATATTCTCTCACTAAAATGCTACCTTCAACTAGCCTGCCTAGAATCAGCAGTTACTACTCAGAATATTTTTTTCAAGCTGTGATGAGTGTGTGTGTGTGTGTGTGTGTGTGTGTGTGGGGGGGGGTGTATCCACTGCCTTATGTACCCACTGCTGTAAGCAGTTGTTATAAAGCAACTGGTAATGGTAAAATGCAAAATGGTAATGACCAAGCCGCAATCTGTTTCTGTAGTAGACTCTCGTTAATGTCATTGCAATGTTGTCATGATGTCGAGATTTTCCTGCAAACAATTTGGAAAACAGTTGTTGCTGGTGCAGCAGGAGGTCTCCCATGGCAAGTGATTACCCATAACCAAGTAACTACCTAACAAACAAAATGAACCTAATTCATGCAGAGCTTCTATTATAAACCTGCTGTTAGCAAAATGGCAATGACAGAGACTGAATGGTAGGCTAATGACCAAGACTGGATGGTAATGACCAAGACTGGATCTGCACTTCCAGTCATGCTGAAGGAGGTTCTGGGCTTCATCTCCAAGTCATTGTCGATGCGTCAGTAGATGCCATGGCACTAGATGGATCTAACCAACCAACTGACTATTTATCTAATTCAGGGGTTCCCAACCCTTTCCAACTTGGGGCACAGTTTGAAATTTTCACAAATGTTTGGGGACCACTTCTAACCCAATAAAAAATACAACTCAAATACATAGTCAACCGCAGCACATACGTAAACATTATTTTGAATTTTAGAAAATTATTTCAAGGCCCACTTGGAATACCTTCAGGGCCTACAGTTTGAGTAGCCCTAATCTAAGGAGCTGTTTCCATGTAGCAGCGGATATTTTTTTTCTCCTGGTTACATTGGTTTTGGCCTTCCGTTTCCACATAGCATTTAAAATATCCTCTTTAGGGGGCTAAAGCATATTTGATACAATGGAGTATTTATTTTTATCCACATGTTGCTTTTACACCTCAACAGGAGAAAAAAATAGCAGGCTTTAAAAATAGCAGGCTATGTGGAAACAGCACCTAATGAATTACTAGAGTTCACTTACAGCTGACGGGGAGGCTGAAGGCGGCGCTGGTCTCCGTCTCGAGGTCGTTGCCGGCTTTGCAGGTGATGGGTCCCTTCAGGTCGGTGCGCAGCACCTCCTTCACCGTCAGCACGTCGCCCTTCTCGCTCAGCACCAGCCGCTTGCCGTCGGCCGCCACGGGCGCGCTGCCGTTCATCCAGGTGAACTTCAGGAAGGAGCCCTTGGCCGCGCAGGTCAGCACCACCGTGCTGTTGAGCTCCACGGCCTCCGGCAGGTCCGAGGTGATGGCCACGTCCGACACGGGCTCTGTGATGAGGGGATGAGAACGGGATGGAGAGAGGAGAGGGCAAGGGAAGGAGAGAAAGATGGAGAGATGGATGGGAGTGGAGAGAGAGAGAGAGAGAGAGAGAGAGAGAGAGAGAGAGAGAGAGAGAGAGAGAGAGAGAGAGAGAGGGAGGGAGGGAGGGAGAGAGAGAGATGGAAAAGGAAGGAGCGGGGGGAGGGGGATGAAAAGAGAAAGAATGAAATGGGGGTGTGGATGGATGGATGGAGTACAAGGACCAGACGTTCCAACCCCCACACTACCCAGTTTCCAGGACAGCTACACTATAGTTTTGGTCCCTGAAGGAATGCAACAACAAACACACTTTGTCCCAATGTTTACAGCTAAACGATTGTGTGTTTTGATTGACTGCTGAAACACGATTCCTGGGTTCCCTATTTGCTCAGGAACGCACAAGGAATTGTCACAGATCTTCATATCTGAGGTCTGACTGGCCACCTTTGAATGGAGGGATGTCGAGGAGACGTTGGGAGAGGGAGATGAATGATGAGGAGGAGGAAGAGGAGGAGGAGGAGGAGGAGGGAGGTAAAGAGAAGAAGGAGGAGGAGGAGAATGAGAAGAATGATGATGAGGAAGAGAAGGAGGGGGAGGAAGAAGAGGGGGAGATCTTGGCTAAGACTACAAGGTGGAGGTGAGTGACACATATGGAGTGGATGGGAGGATGAGAAAGCCCAGTGAATAAAAGGCATGTCAATACTACTGTAGATAAGAAAGACAGGCTGGGCCCTTCCACTGGAGACCGATAAGTAAACGCTCTAAAGATTGAAGACTTGCTCAAAGTGCTCGATGAACCAGGCCACAAATCTCCCCCTGACCTTAGTTATTTAACTTATATTTTCTTCTATAACTTTATGCATTATGCATCTTTTGCACTGGCATGATCATGATAGTTCAATGAGGGTTCATGAGGGTTCACCCTCCCACCTACCCACAGACAGACACACTCTGAAACTCACAGTCATCAGCTTGAGTCACACACATGCATGTACTCCCCCCACACACACCTTAGTTTGTTGGGTAGGTAGGTACATGTTTGCATTCCAGCTGAGCTGAGCATGGAAACTCAATGAGTAAGAGAGGGTATAGTGCACCAAGCTAGCTTGGCTTTGCTGGAAAGAATCTTGGCTGACCTCGTATCGACTGCTCGCTTTCTACACCTAGATGCTGGGATGGGCCCAGAAATGGCAGCCAAAAAACTCGAGGGTGACAGCGATCTTTGAAGGCACCATGACAGCAGGATTGAGTGGAAAACCGGGCTAACTTGCGGCACAATTTTCTGATAGTGTGCGCTACGTGCTCACAACAATGGCTAGATTGTCTTCTAGTCTGCCCTGTGCAAACACAATAAGGGATAGCAGCCTAACGCGCTGAGGTGACCTGTCCATGGAAATAAATGACAAGTCAGATAGAGGCCCCTGTGTGATATGAAACGTAATTCAAATATACTGTAAGGCATACTTCAAAGGTAAGATTGTCGGGATCCAGGCAAAATAGGCCTAAGTGAAATACAGAGGTACTGCCTGTGAGTCGAAGTTTAATTTCATATCCAAATGAGGTAGTGTCCACCAGTGTAACGCTGTAGTAGTCTTTAAAAAGTTACCTACCATAGTAGGCCTACTACAGATAGCAAATGTATAACGGCATGTCTTAAAAGGTTTTAAGTTACAAGTAATTGGGCTGTTTTTGGGGGCGGTTGAAAGATGTTTGGTGGTTCCTCAGCTGGGGAGCTGCCTCAGTTTTCGGGTCGATGTTAGGGATAGGAGTTATATAGGCCCACTTGACTTCTTTGCATAACATAACATAATAAGAAACAGATGAATGTGCATCTTCTTCACAGATCGAATCAAACTTGGAGGCATGCGTAGCAGGAGGAATGTTTGGCAATGGCTGCAGAAAGGATTTCTGGGACACACTGTAGTCTGCAGTAGGGCGCCATACCACACATACTGCAGGAGGACATACTGGGTGTGACACATTTCATTCATTGACATAGTGCCTGCCTACACCTCACTAGTTTTGACTCGTTCCATTGGTGATGGTAAATGACCTCTTCAAAGTTTTTTGTTTTTTTAATTCATGTGCATGAATGACTCCTGGCTGTAATTTTGTAGAATTTTTGTTTTTGTTTTCCAAGCCTAGAGAAATGCACTTTGACTATCAAAGACTCCATGAGTAAACTTTCCATGCAATGTAGCATGTATAAATTATAATAATGGTCCGTAGATGTATTTTTAGGTTTGCACAATCACCAAAGCAAACGCATGAATGGATAAACAAATATCTAGGCCTACAGCCTGCAGTAGGCTACTTCAACTATGGACCTAGATTGTAGTCTATGTGTAGTTTACAGCTGTGCGCCATTGCCTGGGCTCCTACTTCATTCAAGCCTCCACTAAAAACCACACCCAACGAGCCACTTAACACACCACTCACTGCACTCAACAACCCACTCCCCTAGCGGCAGCCACTGTTTCCCCACTACTCCACTCTGTCACTGTCAATAACCCACTACTTTGAAAGTTGTATAAATAAGTCGCGACGTTAGGGGCTACTTATTATTATTAGGGCCTGTGTTCATTACTGCCCTTCAAAGTCATAAACGTGGCTTTACATTTACGTTGGCCAGAGTGCGAAAATTAAACAGGTCAAGCTCTTACCCAGGACTTCAAGGGTCGTCTCTCCATTCAGCGTCGTAACATCTTTTGTAACAATTGACAACTGGTATGCCCCGCTGTCGGTGGAAGCCAGGGGTCCAAGTGTCATAGTTCCCGTAGTGCGATTCATCGAGACTCGGTCCTTGAAGGCGTCGCCAATCTTTATCGTATCCGCAGTGCAAGTAACGATATTGTTCTCGTCTTGATTCCAGATGAGCGTTATAAATCCTTTAGTCATGTCATAAGTCGTCTCGAACTTGACCATCTTCCCAATAACTCCTTTTATCTTGTCTTTAGGTAGCAAGTCTGCTGAGCAGCAGGCTGCAGAAAAACACAGAGACAGACACACACATTCCATAAAAATGCAATTCATTTTGGAAGCATCAAATGGTACATTAAATGAAATAAAGGAAATAGGCCTACTAAATAAACAAATAAAGAAATAAAGAAATACATAAATAAAACATTTGCCTGTTGAGAAATGAAGACATAATGGGCTAGATTAACATTTTTTGCGCATTTAGGCATTATTTTCACCTTTATAACTTTCCCTAAAAAAAAAACACACAAAAAAACCTTACCAAGTGCCGAGAGTAGGAGCAAGCATAGTCGAGGGTTAATAAAATCCATGGTTGTGTTCGACTCCTTCAAGTTCCAGGGGGAAAAGTGCGCTCCGTCTCCAATCGCAGACGAAAAGAATGAGGAGCGATACAGAGGTGCGCACTTGCTACCCTACAGGCAAAACCACGCCCATTCACTGTGGGCCTAGCCTACCTGCCAATTTACGGAAGTGTCATCATATTGAAACCATTCAAACACCCACTTTTTTTTTAAACTTTTTTTTCAATTTTCTCATCTCTTGACATAAGATAGGTAATACTTTTGTAGCATCTGATGCACCTGCTTTATTTGGGAATAGCTTTGACCATGTGGAATCAGTCCTACCAAATGCCACAAAATCACCAAAGTTAGTGCAACATAATAGATATATTACTGGGTGTAGTTTGTTTCCACCATGATTCAACAAATCCAATAGCCTATTTTGTTATTTGTGGTGTTGCTGTTATTGAAGCCTTTTGCCGCACAACCATGCACCTGCCACGTCTCCTTCCGTTTTTGTGACCACACTGCCGCCCGGTGGCGGAATACCAAAGTACAGGATGTGGCAGTGGGAAGAGACGAGGCCACTTCTGAGTAGGCCTACTACAGTTGCAGTAGTGGCAACGCATCAAACTTAGACCTATAGTATGTGGTCGCAAAAAAAAAACATTACCACACACTTTTGGACCACGTTCATTCAATTTGGTTCAAAAGGCTTTTACTCAAACAACCAGTAAGGGAATTATTGACAGGCTACACGTAGTTTATTAAGTTCTGTAAGGAACACAACAGCTATCAACAGTCAAATATGCTGACTCTACTGAAATAAAATCCTGCAACACTTTGGGGCATTGTCAAAATTCTGGTCACACAGTCATTTTATGTCCCTGAAAAAAGTTGAGAAAATAAAGGTGAAAAAGAGGACATCTGGTTACACTCATTAAGATTAAGAAGACACACTATTCTAGTTTTGGAGATCTCTGTATCTTCCTCTTGTCTTTTTGACGTATTTCAAAGCATCCAATGAATGAACCACAGATTTCATCACAGTACTGAGCCGACCGGAACCACTGAACTGTGCAGGGAAATAGTGTAGATTTGGATATCAAGAGATTACAAGCTGGGCATCAACTTTATGAATGTCTCGGGCAGATTAGGATGTCTTAAACTCTCAGTGTCTCTAAAAGGTGCACAGTGTAGTATTTTTTTAGTAGTTTATTTCAAGAATTCATGCTGCCCATTCACAAATGTTACCTTTTCCATGAATATACCACAACCTTCAAATTCCAAACATTCATTATTACTGGAAAAATGGCACTTTCCATTAGAGATGCACCGGATCCTGATTTTTAGGATCCTGCCGGATACCGGATCCACTCCTTAAGATCCTGCCGGATCCCGAACCGGATACCGGATCCTACGAAGGGGTTGAAACACATAGCCTACTCAC
Organism: Engraulis encrasicolus; assembly: GCF_034702125.1. Taxonomy (NCBI): domain Eukaryota; kingdom Metazoa; phylum Chordata; class Actinopteri; order Clupeiformes; family Engraulidae; genus Engraulis; species Engraulis encrasicolus. The sequence goes on along the minus strand of NC_085876.1, from coordinate 14,136,107 downwards.
ACATGTGGGCCCTTTTTATCACGTTAGCTCAAACTATTTTGACTGAAAAGCCTCGGCTACCGGATCCTGGATCCTGGAACCGGATCCGGATCCTGTGAAAAACCCTATTATCCTGCCGGATCCGGAACCGGATCTTGGATCCGGTGCATCTCTACTTTCCATAGGTCTACATGAAAAGGGGAATCTTCTCCAAGGTCCGCCATTTTGAATTTCCAGAAAAAGAAATTTTTAGCTGAAAAACTTACTGTACTTTGGTACTAATAAATAAACTAATAAATAAAATACACATACTAATAAATATTAGTTTATTACTCTGTATATATTCATGAAAAGGTCGAATTTGGCAATAGGCAGCACAGTTTCAATGAACAGCATATTTGCAATACCTACTCTGGCCACAATCTGACACAGTGCCCCTTTAAACAGTGACATTTACTGTACTTGTCATCTCCATCTCTTTTCTCTTCCACCTGGAAAAAATCACAGCCAAAGTACTTTGTACGTGTTTAACTGTAACTCCTCCCTGGCACACATGCACACACCTCCACTGTGCCCAGGGATGTCTCTCTGTTGTCACATGTCGCAATTTTACATTTCGCTTTCATGCCTACATCAGAAAAGCCGCTTGTATGTGCACATGCCACCCAAGTTTCCTTTCATCATTGCACATGGCATCATCGTACAGGCTCATCATGCCACCACTCATTCACATACACACACACTCTCTCTCTCTCTCTCTCTCTCTCACACACACACACACACACACACACACACACACACACACACACACACACACACACACACACACACACACACACACACACACACACACACACACACACACACACACACACACACACACACACACACCATCACACCCCACCCCACCCCACTCCACCCCATCCAAGCCCACCTCACTAACATTTCTGGCTGGCTTCCCCATCACTTGATCTTCTCATCAGGAGAGGATAATATCTGTGAAATTACACTGGCCTTTATGTCTTCCATTTGGCCCCACGGGGGCCTGTGTGTCTGTGCCGGAATTAGGTCTCCTCCTCACTCAGGAGAGAGGGAGAGAGTGAGAGAGTGAGAGAGAGAGAGAGAGAGAGAGAGAGAGAGAGAGAGAGAGAGAGAGAGAGAGAGAGAGAGAGAGACAGAGACAGAGACAGAGAGACAGAGAGAGACAGAGACAGAGAGAGGAGATGGGTAAGAGGTGGGAAGAGAGTGATGGAGTGAGAGAAACAGCGCGAGAGAGAGAGAGAGAGAGAGAGAGAGAGAGAGAGAGAGAGAGAGAGAGAGAGAGCCTGCTTGGCTGTGTTGGCCTATCCCTGAGGTTTAATCGAAGATGCCGATTGTGTCCTTGATGCGAGGCGAGTCTCTGTGTCTCATCTTTTTTGGCAGACGGGGGAATACTAAACATGTTTTTTTTCCCCCGTTCGTCTTCTCCCTTTTTCATTTTTTTTCCCACTCTCGTTCTTGCTGTTTTTTTTGGTGAAGGAGGCTTTGGGGGATTGGTACTGCTGAGAGACGAGCCAAAGATTTTTTTTTCTTTTTTCTTTTTTTAAAGTGGTGTGTAATGCTGCTGTTGTGGAATACTAAAGTTTTTCCTTTTAAGAATGTCAGGGAGATCAAACACTGCATAAGAAGCAGTTTCCCTTTAGGGATCTATCTTCCATAGTTGGATCGGTGGTTCTCTGAGGATGTCCAGGCTTATTATTACGGTTGAGTAATATATCAGCACAGAATTATCCATATTCATCCTTCCTTTGCATCATGCTTGTTTTTTTTTTACGCTTTCCACTCGGATGAGGTGAAGTTATATAAATTCATGGTCTATTGTCCACACCCATTCCTATCAGTTCATACACACAGAGAATTTAAAGCATGCTTATCCTGTCTCCACACAGAGGTATTGAAGTTCTTGTCAGGGGTATCTTTATTGTTAAAATCTGTACGTAAAATAACCAACTAATAGGATGGTATTTGGGCAGTAACCTAAACACCTAGGGAGTAAGAAAGTTAACATTAAGTTAACATTAAAGTAGCAGTAGCCTAAATTAACTAATAGAGGAGAACAATAGTCCTCATTTTCTTAAAGGGCAACTCCTTCCAATTTCAATGTGCTGTTGTATTGCTCACGCTACCCTTGACTTGTCCGTACCCGGTGACGCCGCATTTTTTGGCTCAGCCCTTTCCGAGATATGAGCTATTCTAATGGGGGCAACTTTTGTTTACATTTCAAAAAAAACATTTTTATTTATTCCCAAAAACATCCAAAAGGTTATGCAACATCAGCAGACAGCTAGCAAACAGCGATACCTTTTGGGAAAATATTTGGAGTAGGCCTATGTCAATTTTTTTTAATGTAAACAAAAGTTGCCCCCATTAGAATAGCTCATATCTCGGAAAGGGCTGGGCCAAAAACTGCGGCGTCACCGGGTACTGACAAGTCAAGGGTAGCGTGAGCAATACAACAGCACATTGAAATTGGCAGGAGTTGCCCTTTAACTAAATGACATATGAATGCTATGGTTAACCACTTCCTGTAAATTACACTCTCTACCTTGAACATGCTCTACCTTAACATAGCCAAGGTCATGTTCAAGGTTGTTTTGTGATAACTTGTGTGCGAGGGTGGGAATTACTAGCCTGGTTCTTGCCAGACCCTCGCGTTTTTCTGCTCAGCTTTGTAAGCTCACACAAGGGTCTGGAGTTCCTTTGGATTTGTTCTGCTCCCAAACGAAAAAGCAGTAGAACCAATCAGGATCGCAGGGTTTTCAGAGACGTGATGTAGTCAACGATGTGACGTAGTGGAGAAGGGGAAAATTAGTGAAAAGCGACAATTGTGTCAGACAACAATTGCCACTCACAGGGACTCTTCCATTGACATTGATTCTGTAATTTCAACTGTATTGTCGAATCTGTGAGTAGTTAAAGTAGCATCTCATTAAAAATGTCAGACAAGTGTTTCCCCAATCACGTGCAATCGCTCCTCTTTCATGTATAAAACCACGCCTTCACAGACCTACACATATGCCCAAATGAATGTTTGCCACTCTCACCGAAACTCTCAGTTGCTTCAATGAGTGCCTGTGAGAAGCACTAGGCCTACTGTATATTGCAAATGTAAGTGCAGCTATTTGTTGAGCTATTTTATTGAGGACAGCACTCAGTAAAGATGGCAGAGTTATTGAGATCAAGTACTTACATAAACCACGATTGTTTCCTCGCTTGAGTAATGGATTTTAGATTTTAAGCAATAGGCGTGATGGAACAATGGAGGAGGCTCGCCCACTGCTGTCTGGAGCTGAACACAAAACATGAATAATGTATTTTAAAAATACAGATGTCACAATAATGTGACAGGTCCCCTCAAGTCATTCCAGAATCGATCAGTTCCTTGAAGACCATCTGAACCAGATAAGCAGTTACAGTAAGCGTAGGCCATGTCTTGTTAAGAAAGAAAGAAAGAAAGAAAGAAAGAAAGAAAGAAAGAAAGGAAACCTTCAGTGTCAGGGGGAAAGCATTGGGCAAATGTCATTGTCAGCAACATTGTGTTGAAAAGCGCATTTCAAAATAGTGCAGACTTTCAGGGATGCATTTCTCCATGATACACATCTCACAACGTCTGGATTCTGGACTGTTTTTCATTTTTCCATTCAAAAAATGTCTTGGACATTTTAAAACTTAAAAATAATGACAATTACTGAATCAGGAAAAAAGAAGAACAAGAACAAGAACAAAAAAAGAAAAAGAACCACCACCACCTTCGTAATCATCTTCATCCTCGTCATCACCATCATGATCATCATCATCATCGTCTTTGTATAGTTCCATTGCCATGCAAGCATTTTTAGATATAAGACGTTAGGATGGTCCATGGCCCACTGGAAATTCTCATTTTGCAATGTGCCGTAAATCCTAATCCGAGTGGCATCAGCTGACGCCTCGCTTGCCGAATCAGAACCAGGGCCAGCGCTAGGCATAGGCAGACTAGGTAGTCGCCTAGGGCGCAAAATGTCTTGGGGGGCACCGCGGCCCACAGAATTACAATAGTAAGCATGAAACTTTACATTGACAATGATTTTTAATGGGCACTCAGTACATATACATGTCACTAGATCATCTGAGCTCAAGCAGATGTATGACACTATGTTTACAGATGGCAATGTAAAATCCCAGAAAAAGGAAAGATCTGTGCTCGCCTAGGGCACCAAATTGACTAGAACCGGACCTGATCAGAACTAATGAAAGCTACCAGAACGCTCAAAGGCACAGAGACGCCTTGTGCTCTCCACTGAGAATAGAGTCCCTGAGTGCTGCAATGCATTAAATCAAATGAAAGGACTCTTCATCTGTGATCATCACACCTAATTTCAGGCATGTTTCAAGATTCCTTTTCATGTCAGATGTAGTGGGAATGTTGGTAACACTATAGAACAACGCTCACATGTAAGCCTGTAATGCATACCTAATTACTGTCTGAAAAATCGAATGATAGGACATGTGTTAAGCAAAATCAAGGACCTGCCAGATTATATCCATAATAAAGTGCTTATTGGAGATGAACATATGATTCGGCAACACTTTACTTGAAGCCGGCATCATACATATGACATAACAGTGTCATCATAGTGTCAAAACACTTAAAACAGTGTCATGACACAGTCATGGACGACTCATAAACATGATATCAATGTCATAAACATTTTAAAGGGACACTGTGTGAGATTTTTTGTTGTTTATTTCCAGAATTCATGCTGCCCATTCACTAATGTTACCTTTTTCATGAATACTTACCACCAGCATCAAATTCTAAGTATTCATTATGACTGGAAAAAATGCACTTTTCATACATGAAAAGGGGGATCTTCTCCATGGTCCGCCATTTTGAATTTCCAAAAATAGCCATTTTTAGCTGCAAAAATGACTGTACTTGAACCATACTAGAAAATATATGTTTATTACTCAGTAAACTTTCATGTAAAGATCAAATTTGGCAATAGGCAGCCCAGTTTCAATGAGCAGCATAGTTGCAGTACCTTTTTTGACCATTTCCTGCACAGTGTCCCTTTAAGGTCATGGAAAGTTGACATTGTTAGGGCTGTCTTTACCATAACGGAATGTCACTTAATGGAAAGTCGTAAAATGTTCATGACATTGGCACAATGTTTATGACACATGTGTGACTGTGTTACGACACTGTTATGACACTTATGCCGTACATATGACGGCGGCGAGGATTTTGAACAGGACTGGCGGCACACGCCGACGCTGTCGGTGTGAAAGGCAGAGTAGAACACACCGCCCTATACTAGGCAGAAAAAACATCATCTTCCCGCTGCCGTCCCACCACATTCTAGTGTGGCTCTGGCCTTAGGCCAGTCCTGTTCAAAATCCTCCCCACTGCCAATGCTGGTTTGCTCCTTTGCCAACGGGACACCGCCGGTCGCCGCTGTCAAAATTTCGCTGGAGTTGGATTTTCCAAATGCAGCACGGCACAGGTCTCCCGCACCGATACCGCCCGACTACCACCATGTTGGTGTGGAAGGACAGATCTGTTTCCATGGCCGCCGCCGGTAAAAATCGCTTACATCCCGCCCGCTTCCCCGATCTGGTGTGAAAAGGCCCTTAAACATGATGACGGTCAAGACTTATGTGAGCATGAAAATCCCATGGTATTACTAAACACAAAGACGGACTTGATAGTCCATAGGTTGATAGCCTCAAAATACGTAGCATTTGCAAGCACTTCCGTGACCCATGGACTTGTAACAGACACAAAGCCACTTCTGATCTCAGCATCCATTTCATTGCTCCGGAGGTGACATATCAAAGGCATGCCTCATTTTTGT